>NC_041233.1:110787592-110815815 GCF_002837175.3 Physeter macrocephalus
TGGGATAGGGAGGGTGGGAGGGAGGGAGACGCAAGAGGGAAGAGATATGGGAACATATGTATATGTATAACTGATTCACTTTGTTGTAAAGGGGTAACTAACACACTATTGTAAAACAGTTATACTCCAATAAAGATGTTAAAAAAAAAAAGAAAAGTAGTCAATATTCTAACAGAAGTATTTAGTTTCAGCATAAAAAATTGTGACAGAACTTAGGAATAGTAACGAGTCAGTTTGCAGCCTTTATCAGAGAAAACAGATGTAATTCATGTCAAATTAATGATGATGATTTCTTCAAGTTACAACTTTTTTCTGTTCATCCATAATTATTAAAACCCACCTACAAATCATATTTTTCTCTTTCTTAAATAGTATAACAGTCTTTAACTCATTTTAAAATTTTCTGAATAGGTGGTTGTCATTAGGATATGTGAGGCTAATCATTTTTAGCTCTGCAGTTTTCTCTTTCCCACATTAACGTAGCCTTCCATTTCCCCCTTTTCTGTTGAAAAGTTATTAATGAAGTAAAGTATGCTCTCTACTTGTATCAGCAGCCTGTCCGCTGAGATTTTTCACTTCAACAACTTGCCTGGAATTTATATTTATTTATGTAAAATGTTTTTGGTCTCTTTTGATCATACTTCCTTCTTTCTTTGTGTTATGACATCCCTCTCTTATTTCTTTAAACACTTTAAATGATTATATAATATTCAATATCTGAGGGCCTTTTTGATATTCTGTTTGCTCTCACACCTGAGCCTTGTTTCTTCATATATTTCATAACTGCTTTGTGAGAATCTCGTGAGGTCTGATTTGAGCACATCATTTATTCCAAGAAAATTTGCTTTTGCCTTGGCTAGGTGTCCAGGGATGCAACCAACCTGGGCCCACTGAAGTTTAGGATTGCTAGGGGTTTCCTGGACCATGTGGAGCCTACCCCGCTCATAGCGGAGGACTGGACGGTGCCCATGAAGTAGTCAGGGATGATTCTGTGTGACTTGGAGCATGGTCCAGAGAGAACGAGTTCTTGTTGCCATTTTTTAGGCAAATGGAATTGCTCTAGAAAGTTCTCGCATAGAATGTACAGTCCTTCTGAGGCCCTGGCTTTATTTTGGCATCTCAGTTCCAATTTTTCTAGCATGTTGTGGCCCCAAGTGTCGTAAGTCATAAAATCAAGATTTTGTCCCCAGAGGTGGAGCATGTCTTGGCAGTGTCAGCCTACAGAGGCAACCTGATGTCGAGGGGCTGGACTCCATTCACTGAGTGGCCCTTATGGGTTCTCTTTCCTTTTCCTCTTTCCATGATGCCAGCTCTTCAATTCCCAGGACTGTGCTGAAAACTAGATTCCTGAAAGTGGTGAATGACCCCTAGGTTGCCATCTTCTCCACCTCTGTTTGGCCTCTGCCTTCCTGCAGTTGTCCTTAGCAAGAGTTAACCTCATGGACAGGGCTTCCTCCTTGGAAGTGTCCCCTCCGGCCATGTCATCAGACCCTACGCTCGCAGTAATATTTGTCTTGCCTCCCAAATTTTCTCTTCCACTGAATGGTCTCTCCTTTACTCCCAACCTCCTAATTACAGACACTCCCCAGTACTGCTCTCCTTCACTCCATGTGACCCTTCCTGGAAGAACCCGACTTCCTCCTGATTCAGCACCAGTGCTGCCTGCACCAAGCAGCTGTTCTCCTCGTCCGTGCCACCACCACGGACGATACTGCCACCGTACTCTCAGCTGATCCAGCCTCAAAATTTCAGTCACATTCGACTCCATGTGTCACATCTGGACACAATCACATATATCTCAGCCTTTTTCTTTACAATTTTAAGTATTAAGTTGGCCTCTCATTTCTTACACTCAAAACTCTTTCCAAACTCTAGCCATCTAAAGTGAGGGTAACTACAGCACCCTTGTAACCCTAGCATGTTTATTCAGTTCTGATGACCACTACAAATTCATTTTCTTTAGACGGTTTTCATTAAATCACTACCCTGCCACAGGTGTTTTAAGTCTAATTGTTTAATTATAACTGAAGGTAAGCCTTCCACTCCTGGGATTTTTGATATCCCACATTCTCTCCCATTTTATGTATACAATTTTGTATCCAATTTCTTTCCAAAAGGTACCCTCTTTTTATTAGGGTTAATTCCTGTCTTGTGTAACACACGTTAATTCTTGCCCCCTTTTCCCTTTCATGTTGTTTCTTCAGGTAGAACGTCATGACCTTTTGAAATTACACATTCCTCAAAGCATACATTCAGTTGCATCCTTCCCAGAAAGCCTTTTATGATTATTCTGGTTTTCATGGAGTTATTTCTACTCTAAACTCTTACAAACTACGTATTAAAAAAATTTTTATTGAAGTATAGTTGATTTACAATGTCACAGGTATACAGCAAAGTGATTCTTTTTCAGATTCTTTTCCATTTTACGTTATTATAAGATATTGAATATACTTCCCTGTGCTATACAGAAGGTCCTTGTTGTTTATCTATTTTACATATAGTAGTCTGTACCTGTAACCTAAGTATTTTAATTGTTACTATTTTATGTGTACTCATTCTTTTCCCCAAAGAAGAATTTTTTAAGTCCCAGAGGGCATAGCTGTTAATGTGAACTGAAATACTATACATGAAGTTGATTTGCTTCCATGTACTAAAATAATTGGGGAGTGCAATAATAAATGATCTGCTATTACTTTTCTTAAGAAACTTGAACTTCTGTATCTTCTACCTATCTGTGCAGTTTAGAACATATCAAATTGTCACTAATAAATGTGTCTATTAATTGAATAGTTGTGGCTTCCCACAACTATTCCCATGTGTGAATATATGTGTTAATTTTTACAGATTATGTCCTTAGGTTAAAGCAAAGGGATGCCTTCTTTGGGTGAGAAATTACATTGGGTGATTTCTAATGACAGAATGATTTCAGACTTTTAGGTTTTTTACTCCATGAACAATGAATTTTTAATCATCTTCCTTATTATAAATATTAATTTGCTGGTACACATGAAAAACAAGTATATTGACAAAAACTAATAAAAGTTTTATTCATACATTTGTCATGATGCAAAAACATCCATATTATTTATTTGTCCCAAGGGTAGCAATTTTTATGTTTTAGTAAGAGCTAAAAAAGTGAAACTTTCCATGACCCGTTATAATGATAGCAGGTCTGCATTGGTTTTACTTGAAAATTACATACATGCATATATACACACACAAATACATACAAACACACATATGATGCACACAAATATGCACATGTATACACACATACATAAACACATACACTTACTTATACACATACACACCTACATACACACATATATGCATGTATGCACATATGGACATATACTCACATACATACATATACATATACACAAACACATATAAATAATTTTGTATAAATACATATAAATAATAAATAATTAAAATTAATTTCAAGCCGATTAAAACTTTATTTTATCGACAGTAGAGATATCAAGCGTTTTATCGTAGATACTCTCTCTGAGACTGTTGCTAAAGCAAAAATCACTTTTCATCATATTTCTCACTAAGGTAGTGATAGTGTTTTCTGGACCTTGATGATATATTTGTTTTGATCTTATTTGTACTAATTAGTTGTTCTATTTGTATCCTTAAAATGACTGAAGGAATGGTAAGTTTTCTCTAGAGACAATCAGTTCATTCCTATAAATGAAAATGAAAGTGCCATAAAAGTGCTATTTCCCTGCAATTCTATTGAATGTTTAATTGCATTTTAAATCATATTTGTCTAAAAATAATGCTGGATATGTAAAAAGCTAGAAAGCAGAAGTTCTTCATGTGTAAAGTAGTAAATAAAATTTCAGACTAAGGAGAAAGAAAAACATGAGCAAAAAGCAAAACAAAGTATGAAAACAACATGGATAATTTGATTAAAGTGGGAGCCTCTGAGATCCACGTCAGGCAAGGAAATAAATGTTACAGGTGATCAACAGTCAAATGATCAAATCGATACACCATAAAACAAAATGGGGAAGAATAGGAAAATAGATGTTTAACTAAATTAGAAAAATAAATAACCTGATGAAGAACAATTCAATACATTTCTATAAATAAAATTTTGAAATAGATATTTATATATTATTGAGATGGCAATGTAAACTTTACTTTTAGTGAGAAAAAATGTTGTTTTACTGAAAATAATCCTAAATCAATTACAGATGAGGCTTATACTTTAAAATTTTCATTTCATACCTTAAAGATATATTCTTATATTCTCAGTTGTATAGCAAGCTTCAATTGTGTAGCAAGAAACCTTAACAGAATTTCTAACAAGGCTTCAACTTTACAGATGCATAAATGAATTACTGTTTTTGATTTTTAATTATACTTTTGAAATACAGACTAGTAATGGTATGCTAGTTTCCAGGTTTATTTCTTCATAGTAACTGGATTTTACTCATTCTGTAAGTAGGAATGCATGGTGAATGATTGCATGGAAAAATATTTAAATTACTTTACAGAAGTCTGGATTTGCTCCCCTACCATATAAAATTAATGTCTCACAAGTTCTTTATGTATCAGTGTATTTGGAACCAGTGTCATTGACATAATTGTTTAGTTACCTTATGCTACCTTATTTCTTCTTTTCCTCCATTGTCTATTGAATCAATTTGAAAATGGATTTTTATCTTTGTATCTCATACTTGACTTCATGTATTCATTTATTCATATGTTCATTTAACAAATATTTAGTGAGCACATTTTATATACAGAATGTTGGTTTAACTTCTGGGGATGTAAAGTTGTAATACAAACAACAGACAAACAAAAGCAGAAAAAAAGACTCTACCCATTAAATTTACTTACAATTATATATTACTCTGCTTTGGCAAGATATATATATATAAAATCTGGTTACTTATTTTAATCAGATTGTGTTGATTATGGATATAAAAATGACTAAGCTGTGGAGATTCATATGTTAAACCTGATACACCTTCAGCCAAGCTAACAACTGCTTGAGTTATTAAATGGCAAGATTTTTTTCCAGGAAATATATAAATATATATTTTCTCTGGAAACTATATGTAATGGACTTGAGGACTCGGGGAGGGGCAAGGGTAAGCTGGGACGAAGTGAGAGAGTGGCATGGACTTATATACACTACCAAATGTAAAACAGATAGCTAGTGGGAAGCAGCCGCATAGCACAGGGAGATCAGCTCGGTGCTTTGTGACCACCTAGAGGGGTGGGAGGGAGACACAGGAGGGAAGAGATGTGGGAACATATGTATATGTATAACTGATTCACTTTGTTGTAAAGCAGAAACTAACATACCATTGTAAAGCAATTATACTCCAATAAAGATGTTAAAAAATAATTCAACTTAAATATACATTTGGCCATATCACTTAAAATCCTTTTCACGTTTAAATATTTGGCAGAGAGAGTGTCCGGCTCCTCTTAACCGGCGCCTCCCCACTCCTCGCTCCCACCCACCCCGCCCTTGGCTCTCTCACACAGCGAACCGGACCCCTGATGGTTCCGGTCCCCTCTTGCCCTCTTCCCCGTGTGACTCTGAGGGTCATGCCTGGATACCTCTCCCCTCTCTCCAGCTACCACCTCCTCTCCATCCTTATCTCTCAGCTCAGACATCTCTCCCCGGACTCCCACAGGCTGGATCAGGTGCTGCTCTGGGCTCCTGGAGAGCCCATGCCAGCGCTACACTTTGGATTGGGATCCGATTCTACAAGGAGACTCTGGTTTTCTTTAGGAATGACATGCACCTTATTCACTTTCCCATCTCCAGAATTCAGCAGAGTCTGGCACTCAGGAGGCAGATCTGTGTACCCTGGGGGTCCAGCCCTCAAGAAGGTCCCATGCTTAACGATCTGTTCTCACTGTATTGAAATTCGCATTGTTTCTATTTTTTTTTCTCATTTTTTTATTGTGGTAAAATACACATAACCTAAAATTTACTACCTTAGCCATTTTTAAGTGTACAGTTCAGTGGCATTAGGTACATTCTCTGGCTTTAAATATCTGGAATGCATTGATTGTTCTGGAAGGGATGAAGAAAACCGCATAAACCCACAAAGACTAAAAGTCACCCTATGGAGGACCTTACATTACTTACTTGAAAACACACAGCATATCTTTTAAACTGTTTCCAGTATAAGTGGCATATATCAGGACACATCTTCAATTAATTAATTTTCTCAATATATTGCGATCTGAATAATAGAGCTTTTAGAATAATGTTCCATACTTTTGATAATGAGAAATTTAAAATCAGTTTCCTTTATATAAAATTCAGCGATAAAAATCAGTTTTAGAATTTATTAATAATTTCCAACTTTTCTTTAAATAAGGCATTTCTATTAATTATTATTCATGAGATTGTGATGTGAAAATTAGAATGTGACATTAGTAATTTATATACGTTACTCTTTTAAAAATGACCTTCTTTTATCTTAACGTTTCTGACTTTACAATTCTAGCTGCTTTTTTCCTTTCAATATCCTTCCCACCTGCAATCAAAAGAAAAAAAAGGAAGAAGATAAAATGTGTTATAATTAATGAAGCCATTCCTTCTTGGCATAATCAATTGCAAATTTAATATGTGAGATGTTTTACTTTTTATATTTAAAAATTGTATTTATTACTTAGAAGTAAAATTAATTCATGAGTGACACTTCCTCTTTTTTCATAAATTGTACACACAACTTAATGCAGTATTTCTTCTTTCCTCTAACTACCTGGTAGGTCACTTATTTCTGAGCAATTAACTTAAAGGGAATAATGACTGTACTTTCCCTAATAAAACCCAGTCCTATACCATTTATCATGAAGTTAACAGGAAGGTTAAAGATGTCCCAGAGTGGGTGTGGATTTGGGTAATTCATTAAAAACTTTCTAATTAGGTGATTGAATTTTTATTCAATTTTTAAGTATTGACGGATGGGAAAATGAAAGGAAAAGACAGCAATAATTCAGTTCTTTGGCTTATAGTATAGAATTGGTCTTTCATAGCTTTTATAAATTTAGAACTAGGTATATTCTCATTCAGCAGTTAGCTACATCTGTGTTTTGTATGTACATATGTGTACATACGTGTCCTTGAAGAATCAAAACTCAGTAGGCAGGAAAGAGCCTGCAGCAGGTTGTCCTGTCATGGGGAAGCATCTAACATTATTCAACTAACAGACCCCAGAAAACCGAGTTAGGTAACTTAGCTGACTAGTTTGAACACTTTCAGTAGCATCTTTTTTCTAACTACATTTTACATACTCCGCAAATAGGTAAAATATTAGCTGTATTAGAGCTGCTTTGGTGGAAGGGTCCACTGCTTCTCCCAACCCCTCTCAAATGTGCAACCAGCTTGATGCTCCCCCCTTTCCCATCCCCATGCCTTTGGAGGACACTGAGGAGTTTCTTGTGCAACTAGAGATTTTGCAGAACTTGGTGTGAAAATCGTAGGTATGAAAATTCTTGATGTGTCTCATAGCCTAACATGGTTTGAATGTTGCTATTTTGAACTTACTATTGTTGCTTTTCAAATTTGCCAATTTTTAATTTTATATTTTATTTTATATTTGTATATAAAATAAGAAGAAGCTCCAGACAAAATATCCTTCTTTGACGACCTCAGAAAGGTTAGAGTCGGGCTGCACATAAATCCGGGATTTACTGTTTATTTACCATGCGCCAGGTACTGTGCTGGAATCAGAGTATTCACACACACACTCCATATGGGGACCAGCGCCACCTCTCAGGAAGCAACTTAATGAGAGGCCACATCAGAAACGTCATGTGGACGAGCAATAAATCAGGAGGGCTGGTTCTGGTTGATACTGTGTTCCTAACTAGTTGTGTAACGTACAATGTAGATTCTCTAAGCTACTGCTGATTCTCACCCATCTTTTTCTTATTCAAGAGAGATGTGCTTCTTTTTCTACATTCACCTAGGAAATTACAGTAAAATATTTCCCAGGTGAAAGGTTTCTAGGAAGTGCGGTTTAGGAGACAAGCTGCACGGACTGGAATGGTGCTTGGCTCTGCTGCTCACTAGCTTGGTGACTGTGGGTGAATGACGCAAACATTCTGTCCCTTGGTTCCATAATTTGTAAATGGGGACAGCAATGTCGCCTACCTCAGAGCACTATCTGTTATATGGTGGCTTCCAATAAAACCGCTACAGTTCTCTTTAGTAATGTTTCTTATTAAAATCATTCTTTCTTGCCACACCGTAATGTGTAAGAGAACTTGTATTTATTTTTCACTACTAAGTTCTCAAAGCATAGCACAGCATTTATCACAAAGTTTAGCAATTCATAATTATTCACTGAATAAACAGATGAACAGACGGATGGACTGAATGGATGGATGGAAGGATAAATAGATGGATAGATGGTCGGATGGATGATGGAGGAAGGAAGGACAGATGAAAGGACAGATGGATGGACAGATAAATGTATCCGTAAAATTTAAATAATATTCCTCACATCACAGAATAATTATGAGGATTAAATGAAGTTTATATAGAGAGTGCCTCATATCTGACCAAGCCAGTAAATTATATACATGTTTATCACAATACTTTTTATAGTATTAATCTGGACCTTCATTTTTTATTAGTGACTGTGTCTACATCACTGACTAAACTGTGAACTCCTCAAAGGTCTGGGCTCTGTGGTTAATATTCTCCATCCTAAGCCCTGTAACCACAACTAAGATCCCATCTGCCTCAATATAGCTGTATTTCATCAATGAGTCAAATGTTAGATGCTGGGATTTGGTCCTTCCAGAACAGCTGAATGCTCTTCTGTGACACTGACTTCATCTGATGACCACTTCTGAACACCTACTACGTACTTATCACTGCGTTTATATCCAGATACAAAAATAACCCAGACACAAAGACATGGTTCCTGGCTTGGTGGAGCTTACATTTCAACAGAGGAGACAGATTTACACACGTAATTTCAACGTAATGTCACCAACCAACAGACAGCATATGTGGGTATCTCTTCTGCTACTGCTTGCTAAATAATTCCTCTAATATCCGAATCAGGAATAAGTATCTCTGTAATAGGATGTGACTTTTGGTTGTCCGTAGTCATGAGTCTGAATATTTCTTTCTAGATAGCAGCCATCTGGAAAGTCTATTAAGCTTGTATTTTATCCTGATCCTCTTCTATTCAATTAGTCGTTCATACAAAACATTTAATGAATTATTGTATTGTCAACACGTTTTGTTACGAGTTGTGGCTGATGAAGTGGTGTCAGCCCTCCTGATATTATTTCATAGGCAGTAGTGAAGACAGCGTGGTTTGGGGTCAGGAAGCCCTGGGTCAAAACTTACTGCCGCCATCTAGCGGGTGTTCTACCTTGGGTGAGTTAGTTATGCTTTCTAATGTTTTGATGTTCTCATTTGTTAAATGAAAGCTATAATGCTTAACTTTGGGGATGGTTACTAGAATTAGAAATAGTGTAAACGTAGAGTTTCCAGCAGAATGCTTCACTTAGAGAATATAGTAAATAGCATCCATTCTAACTGCAAATAACAGTCTAGTTAAGATGAGTGAATAAAATACCTTGCATTTTCTTGTTTTTGGATATTTTTGTTTATATACCTTAAAATTAATGCAAGTCAAAGGTCGAGGACAAAGTAGAGGTTGCTTAGAAAATTTAGATTTCCATGTGAATGTCTTATATTCCAGTTTTCTCCTTTTACGCTTATGAAAACAGATCATCCATGTTTATCTTCCAGTAACAGAATATAATAGTCTATCCAAAAACTCTACAATTTCTTTTCTCAAGAGTTAAAATGTTTAAGAAATGTTTGCTTATGCTGAAATAAAATTTGCCTTCCATTAACTTTCAAGATTTTGCTTATTAGGCTGTTTATTCATTTAGAAATAAACCCGGGAATATCATTCTATTTTTCTTTTATACAAATACGTAAAGATGAAAATCATGACCACACCATAATGTTCTATTTCCAAGCTAAACACTGCTGCTTCGTCATTTCTTTCTTCTTTATGTATTTTCTACTCTGATGAGGACTTTAGAAATAAACCTAATAATCTATACATAATTAAGCTAAGTCTCAGGGTAATACTCACCTTTTTCTCTCTTTTAGGCTACTACAGCTCACTATCTGCACCCTAAGGTCACCTTAGGTCTTTTGGAAGCAAGACAACACTTAACTAAAATATTAAGTCTTTTATCATATAAGTTACAAGATACAATTCACACATTTTTTTCTATCTTGAAAAATTTGAAACTTAGTTATGCAGATACTACACTTACCCTTGATAATTTTCACCTGGCTGAGCCTGAGATATCTTCTCATAGGGTGAAAATATTTTATCTACTAAATGGAAACATCAGAAAAGGCTTTAAATTAAAAATGTTAAGGTAATTTCTACTGCATTTTCCTTCCTAAAGAGGAATTTAAAACCATGAAAATAGAGATAGACACTAAAACTACCTCTTTAAAATATCTAGAAAAGAGAGAACCCAAAGCCACAGACCATAAAGAGCAGAGCTCCGGGTAAAGAAGAAAATACAACTCAGAAAGCAGAGTTTCCCAAGAGGTGGTGTGGCCCTCTGGTGCCTAAGGACACCACGCCTAGAAAACCATGACCTGGAGCCAGAGGACGAACATGAAGGGGAAGGAATGTAAAGGAAGAAAGAGGGGGAAAGTGACTGAAAGAGAACAAAAAATAAGGAAGATACATGAAGGGACCCCACTATAGGAAAAACTGGAGAGCCTGGAAGATTGAACTTGCTAAAGGAAACCCAAACATAGTTTATGACCAGAAATAAGGAAACACAACTGAAGTAAAAGAGGCTGTATATCAGGTCCAATGTGGGCCTCCATTGTGACAGGCTGGGCACTCAGCTGTGACACTTCTACTTGG
This sequence comes from Physeter macrocephalus, assembly GCF_002837175.3. NCBI lineage: Eukaryota > Metazoa > Chordata > Mammalia > Artiodactyla > Physeteridae > Physeter > Physeter macrocephalus. The sequence continues at coordinate 110,798,509 of NC_041233.1, forward strand.
CGATGAGAGGCATTAATTACACAGATCAGGAAAGACACTAGCGTGCTGGCCTGCTCTATGGTTTCGAAGGGTACCACCATCAATCAGTGGCTGACAAAAACGTGTCCGCGTCAGACTGTTCTTTTAATTGTCTGACTCTGCCATCTAGGCGGGGCTGTGCTCACTTTGTCGCTGGAAGTTTGTTTTTGCAGCTCAGTAGAGGCTATTGCTGGGTGATCCCATCATTCCCATTTGACTGAGAAATTCATTTCAATAGCAGAATTCCTAATGTGTCCACTGGCTTGCAGGGAACAACAGGCACAGCAACCTTAGGGCATGCTGACGCTTCCCTCAGTGCCTCCGTAGCCTCCAGACAACCCAGGGGACGTGATTATGGGGAGGGGGCAGGTATCACAGCAAACCTACCCTATCATTCCCTCCTCAAGTCTTTCAATTCCTTTTTCTACAGTATATCAAGGGAGATCTTAATTCGACTTAATTTGATTTAATGTAGGTCACACTGAGCACAATTTTCAATCACTCACCAGGTAAATTTTAGAGCCACTACAAGCTGTTCAAGCAACCACCTCAAATTTAGAATCTCTTGGCAGTGTGTGAGTGCAAATATATTTACTTTAATCTTAAGATCACTGGTTTTCCTCCCTTATTCATCTTAATTCATTATCTGACACAGATTTCCTCTGTTTTCATTAATGCTAATTGCAAAGTTAGTTTTAGATGTCGGGTACCTTTTCTAGTAAATAACTCTAGCTATGAGTCTGGAAACAGAGACCTTAGAGATGGTGCAAATTGGTCCTGGGAGAACAGTCATGCCTTTCCAGGCTAGTGCTCCAGCTGAGACTGTTATAAGGCTGCTGGGTCAGGAAAAGGCTAACAGTCTCACGATGTGAAAAGAGGCTCCACAGTACTCCAGGTATTGAACAGTACTCAGTATATAAAATGGAATTTGCACAAATCTTACCGTTCCAATTTTTAGGATCCCACTTTTTAACAATCAGTGTCACACAGTAGCTTAAGAGACGAGGCAAAGTTATAAATCTACCCTGCCTTGCAATTTACCTGTGGGGTCTGGTTCAGAATTTTATTCAGAAATCTTTGTTACATAGCTATAAAAAATAAATAGTAATTTAACATAGAAGTGTCTGGTTCTTTATCCATGGCTAGAGTTGAATAAAAAGCTCTTTTTATTCTTTTTTTGCAATTTTCCCTGGAACAAGAAGTATTCAGTAGACTGCACAGTGCTTATCCATTAATTTTTGTATTATTGCCAATATTAGCAATAAAAACAACCATTACAACAGCCACTTAGTCTCTCAAAGGCAATTCTTTGAACACATGAAACCAAGTAACAATTTAACAATCTGAATCAGAGTGCATGCCATATATCACCACATCCCATTTCATTTCCCACTGACAATGAGGTCACTATTCCCATCAAAGAGAATCAGATGAGAAATCCAATTCCAAATTTCCATCTATGCTAGGAAGAATAAATGTCTCCAAAAGAGTCCCACACCCTAATTCCCGGGCAGTGGAACTTTGCCATCGTGGTTAAGATTAAGGCCCTTGAGTTGGGGAGATTATCTTGGATTATCTAGATGGTCCAATATTTTCACAGGAATTCTTAAAAGTGGAAGAGAGGCAGAAGAGTGGGCCAGAGCAATGAGATGGAAGAAAGGAGGGCAGTGTCCATGGGTAAGGACTTGAGACCATGCTGCTACTTTGATGATGGAAGAAGGGGTCATGAGTCAAGAATTGGCCTCAAGAACCTGAAAGGACCCTCAGCTGACAGCCAGCAAGGAAAGGAGCATCTCAGTCCCACAACTGCAAGGAACTGAAATCTGCCGACAACTCCTTGAGTAAGGACGTGATCCTCCTGAAGAACCTCAAAAAATGAACATAGCCTTCATTTTAGCCTGGTGAGACCGTACCGCACTTTTGACTTTAGAACTAAAAGGTGATAAATGTGTGTTCTTTAAGCCTCCACTTTGTGAGGACTTGTTACGGCAGCAATAGATGAATACACCATGTCTGGGGTTTCCCTAGAAATCACTTACTGTATCACAAACAGTATCAGTCAATACCCAGTGAGAATCATAGCAGTAAACCTATGAGTTTTATTGTAGGGAATCGGGATTTGCAACTCTCAGAGGAGCTGGGAACACGAAGGCCAAGGAATCTATCTTTATTGATGTCTGGCTGAGGCTGAAGCAGTGGCTCCCAAGAGCTTGTGGGGAGCCACTATAAAGTACAAGAATCTCAGTGAAGCTCCAACAACCACGTCAACCTCAATAATTTTACCGGGAGTGCATCTCCCGTCTGCGAATGCATCCAGCTGCAATTCCCCAGGAAGGGTAATAACCTCCCTTCCCGTCTGCATTCTAATTGCACACAAGTGCTTCCTGCAGACTAATCCAAACCCACAGAGATGAAAGGGACCTGGAAATGGAGCTCCTGGCTTGTTCCCCACAAGGCAGAGATGACCCTTCATATACCTGATTGGCAGCAGGCAAGCTGTGTGGCCTGCTAGAACCCAGCAAGTACCAAAGTCATGAGTTCTCTTGTTTCAGGAACATGGTGGGTTGGAAGTATGGCTCTAACACTTAGAAGCTCTGCAAACTTTTTCAAGGTCTTTTAACATTCTGCTGATCAAACCTCCTGAACTGTAAGGTGAGAATAATAATAAGCATCTAAATAACTCACGGAGGTTTTGAGATTAAAATAATTAATATCAAGAAGCCTGAAAATGTTTTTGAAAATGTAGTGTTAATTATTACATTCCCCACCCCCAAAATAGATAAAATCCAAGCAATGAAATGAATTAAGAAACTGATGTCCATCACTGAAAATTTAAATATAGACTAAAGCTAAACACTTGTGGTAATTATGGTTTATAACAGGAGGGAAAGGCCATAGCCTTACCATAATGGAAACAATGCTATAATTAATAAATATTAAAAATTACAAGTGAAAATAGGAAAGAGGAGAAGTAAAACCTACCGGTTTGCTTATGTTTCATAACAAGAAGTCAAAAGATACTATAAAATCTATAAACCACAAGAGTGGCTTCAGTATATTACCGGGAGTTCTAAATATAAGAATGAAAATACAAAACATAGATCATAAAACTTGTAAGTCACTTGAAGAAATACATATCTTCAAACATACATGCAAACTAAGGAAACAGAAACTATATCACCAAGTATGTGGGGGGAAAACACCATTAACTTCCACTCCTACATATTTACCCAAGAGAAATAAAAACGTATCTACAAAAAATGACATTTACAAGAATTTTCACAGTGACATTATTCAAAATATTCAAAAATTGGGAATAACTTAAGTGTCTATTAATTGGAGAAAGGCTAAACAAATATGCTGTATTTATGCAGTGGCTTGCTATTCAGCAATTTAAAAAGGAATAACCTGTGAATACTTACAACAACGTGGATAGTTCTCACAAACATCATGTTAAGAAAAAGAAGCCAGGCACAACAAGATATACACTATATAGGAAGTCTACAACAGGCAGAACTAACCTCCCAGGAGAAAATCGGAAAGTGGTCGCCTGTATATATTGAGGATTGACTGGGAGAGCATGAGGAAACTGTCTGGGGTCTTGAAAATATTTTGTCTTGATTTAGGTGGAAATCTCATGTTGACAAAACTGTCAACAAAATGTAACTCAATATTTCATATCACTTCATTGTTTGTAAATTATGCTTCAATGAAATAGCATCATAAAATTTAACTTATAGGACGGCAGAACACAGAACAACCTTATCTGCTATAGAAATGCTTATGAATGAAGTTAAGTGACCTAGCTCAGAGTTAATTAAAACAAAATATAACAGAAACCACTTCTATATTCTATATGAAGGAAAAATTTAAATAACTGATATACATATGTGTTTATATATATATATATGGAATGTAGAGTATAAGCAAATATATTTGAAGAGTTATATAGAAAGTTTATTGTAGTTTTTGAAGAGCAAAAGATTAAAAAAAAAATCAGGGCTTCCCTGGTGGTGCAGTGGTTGAGAGTCTGCCTGCTAATGCAGGGGACACGGGTTCGAGCCCTGGTCTGGGAGGATCCCACATGCCGCGGAGCAACTGGACCTGTGAGCCACAACTACTTGAGCCTGCGCCTCTGGAGCCTGTGCTCCGCAACAAGAGAGGCCGCGATAGTGAGAGGCCCGTGCACCGCGATGAAGAGTGGCCCCCGCTCGCCGCAACTAGAGAACGCCCTCGCACAGAAACAAAGACCCAACACAGCCAAAAATAAATAAATTAATTAAAAAAAATCAGCTAGCATAAGAATGATCAACTAAATTATGGTACTTTCACATGCTGAAGAGAAATGTTTAAAAAAGGGATAGCTCTTTATGATTATATGCAAGGATCCAAGACAGGTTGTTTCATGAATAAAGCAAGTCACCAAAAGAGTTTTACATAATGCCTCCTCTTATGTTAACACATATATGCATAATAATGAAACACATGAAAAATAACTAAAATAAAAAATAAGGTTATACTAGAAACTTTATTTTAATCTAAGTTATTGAAACTTGAGCCCAGCAAGAAAGTGCAGGGAGAAAAAGCTTCTATTATCAAAGAAATCTGACAAGCACGATGCTTCAGCTGTGTCCCTAACTGATACTGACTAGTAGGTCTTGCTAAGCAGGGTGTGTGCAGCAGTCTTTTACATACCGTCAACTAGACTGAAATCAGTTTATTAATTAAAAGTCAGGCACAACTTTGCATGAAAAAGGGTGTTCAGCAAAGACTTAATCTATTTTTGGAAACATTAAACTCTTTATTTTCCTTCTCCAAATTCCCTGGTTAATTCTAGATAAAATAAGGTTACATTAGATTGGTAACCCTGAAACAAAGTAGGTTTAATAACGGCAGACATTTTACTGACTCTATCAAGCTATTTACTGTAATTACTTTCTTTTATCAAATGCTTGCAAGGCAACATTTTTCCCCTAGTGGATTTTGGATTTTGCTAAAATTCGGAATTCAACTCTCTACTCTATTTTTTCCTCCTTAGGAGAGCAGAGAAATGACTGGTAACACCCTTGGGTCACATTTTTTTCCTGAATTTTGGGGGAGTTCCATAGGTGCAGTTATAAAATGAAGTAAAACATAAATTGCCAAGCACATAATTATTCAACAAGGCATTCTCCCCAGCCCTGGGGAGTAGCAGCACCTTTATCCTGTGGCTAAAACCTCAAGTTTCCCTTCAAGTACCATGCAGTCATTTTCCATCACTTTATGTAGTCAGACTCATGAAGTCTGTTATCTTATAACAAGAGACGAAAGCAGTTGTTTCATTTGTTTGCTTTTGTTTGGCTGGGAAAGTACGGAATGACAGCAAAGAGGATGGTCATTGCCAGAATTCAGTCTATTTCCTAGCGATGAGTTTGAAGTCTTAAAAATGGAGGAGTGACGAGATTAACCAAAAATACTACTAGAGAGAATCACTGTAAGACTCTGGACTCCAAATCAGCTACTTTGTAGTGGAATCCTCAAAGTGCTTTGCAAAGTCGTGAAGAAGAACTCAGAATTAGCCATGGTTGCACACGGAGGCCCCATCAGGAATAAGGATGTTGGTGATCTCATGACTGGAAAGGACAGCACACAAAGAAGGATGTAAAGGAGGTCAAACTGCTGAAGTTCCGAGGAAACGATGACAGTGTGGTACTTTTTGGGGACTTCCAAATATACCTGGGGTCAGTTTGTAGAAGACCAGGAGGAAATAATTGTGAAATAAATTCTATTTATTGGGGAAATGAATGTGACTTTTGTAACCAGAATTTAGTTGCTCTTAATATTTCCCCACCACTGTTCTTGGCAAGGTTATCAATGATCAGCTGGTAAATCCAGTAAGCAACCCTCAAGCCTCTCCTTAATAGACAGCTCAGCAGTATTTCTCCTGGTGAGTCCTGCCCTCATACTGAACACTGTCTTCACTTGCATCCCAGATCTGCCCAGTATCTAGTGTCCTCTCTCCTTATTTAGTTGCTCCATCCAGGTCTCCTTTGCAGACTTTTCCTTATGCTCCTATCGTTAGGGCTCACTGTTTGAATCTCTACGTTTATGTGTTCCACTGTTTGAATCTCTACTTTTATGTGTTCCTCCTCATTCTGTAGGTGGTCTCAACTACTCTTGTGGTTTTGAATGCCACTGATGTGCTGAGGAAACACAGGATTATAATTGTAACCCAACTGTTCCCTGCAATTCCAGCTCATAAGTCCAGCTGCCTATGAGGCAGCTGCACTGGATGTCTAACAGCCATCTCAGGACCTGCAGCTCTTCTCCCAACTTCCCACTTACATCTCTCATTTTCACCCACCTCTCTTCCTCAGACTTTCTCAAGTCAGTAAATCTCAACTCTAAACTTCCCATAGGTCAGGAAGTCACCCTGTTGAAACTTAACAAGTGGCCATGTTGAAGCTTACTTCACATATTGTCAGTTTTGATTTGCTTTCCAATCTTCTACAGTGGCCAACAAACCATGCCTGATCTGCCTCCCTGCCATTGCCTTTCTGACCTCTTCTACTCTCACCCCTTCCCTCTCTCTTTCCCCAGCTCCAAAGGAGCCCAATGAGCCCATCCACCTGCCACAGCCTCTGGCAATCGCTGCCTCCCCTAGGTATACACGTGACTTAGTTGTTACAGACTTGAGGTTACTAATTGTATTCGTTGTCTTTGTTGTATAACACATTATCCAAAACTTGAATGACTTAAAACAGACAAAAAATCTTATTTCACGGATTCTGTGGGACAGGAATCCAAGCATGTCTTAATTGGGGGCTTCCAGCTCTATTTTTTTCATAGAGTCTCAGCCACATTATTGGCTGGGGTTACAGACTCATCTGAAGACTCAACTAGGGGAGGATCAGCTTGCAAGTTCACTCATGTGGTTGCTGGCTGGTCTCCGAAGAACCACCTTGCGAGAGCTGCTAACTTACTCGTGTGTGCCTCTGAAAAAGGCCACCTTCCCCAGAGAGGAAGCAAGAGAAGGCCCCAAATGGAAGGCGTCACTTTCTACAAGTTAGTCTCAAGTGACACCCCATCACTGTCATATTCTATTTGCTAGAAGTGAGTCAAAATCCAGTCTACAGAGAAATGAAGGGGATTATATGAGGATATGATTACAAGGACACAGGGATCTTTGGGGACCATCTCAGAGACTGTCCACCATGCTAGACAGTGAATAAATGTGGACAAAGTCTATTTAAAATAGAACAGACATACCTCAACAGGCTTCTTTCTGCTTTGTTTTTTCTCCATCTCACTTTTAAAAATCTTTCATTACTTTAAAATTTTACTACTAGAATATAAGCTTCATGAGAGTAGGGGTTTTCACCTCCCTTTCTTACTGCTGTATACTTAGACATCTGACAAATATTTGTTGAATCTTCTGAGTCTCTGTTGACTACTTAAGATTTGTTTCAATGCTATGACTTAATTAAACAGACTGCTCACTTGTCAGTCAGCCCTAGTTTTTAGAAAATGCTTTCTATTATTGAATGGAAATCTATCTTGTTAAAACAAAAATAAAAGAGAAGGCAGTGACTTAGTCCGTTGGTGGTGCTCTAACAGGAATACCATAGACTGGGGGGCTTATAAACAAATATTTATTTCTCACAGTTCTACGGGCTCGAAGTCCAAGACCAAGGCACCATCCTGGTCATGTTCTGGTGAGGGCCCAGTTCCCAGTTCACAGACAGACAGGCCCCCTGCTTTCTGTGCCCTCACACGGCAGGAATGGCAAGCGAGCTAGCTCTCTGAGGTCTCTTCCATGAGGACCCTAATCTATTCATGGGGGCTCCACCCTTGTGACCCAATCAAATCCCAAAGGGCCCACCTTCTGACACCAACAGCTTAGGGTTTAGAATTTCAACATATGAATTTTGGGGGAAACAAGTTTCAGTCCATAAAAGGCAGTGTGATAAGGATTTATGAGGTTACATGTAAACAAATACGGTTGCCACAAAGAGGGAGGATTGATTAGTAGGAGCAGGGTGGGGTGAAAGTCAGGCTGCGACAGCAACAGAGAATAGAGGACCTTTGGACTTGAAGGACAGGCAGTTTCTAGATATAGAAGATGGGAAGCAGAGAAAGTAATGAGCAAAGGCATGGAGCATAAAAGAGTGTATATCTCTGTACCTATCATCTATCTATCGTAAAGAGAATGCAAGGTACATGGTGAAACTAGAGTATATGGAGAGTAATAATAGGAGATTGGGCTGGAAAGGAAGGCTGCACCAGTCCCTGAAGGACAGAATAGGCCACGAGAAAGATATTTTGACCTCACATGTAGGTAAGATCTTTTTAATACTAGACCATCCAGCCATTCAAAATAGTGAGTTTGCCAAGACAAAAGATGGCTTTATTACATCTCACTATCAGAAGATGTAATAAAATGTTACATATATATATAATATATGCAATAACATTTTATTAAATATTTTTAAAAAGTATTTTCTTTTGGCTGTGCCGCGCGGCTTGCAGGATCTTAGTTCCCCGACCAGGGATTGAACCCAGGTCCACGGCAGTGAAAGTGTTGAGTCCTAACCACTGGACCGCCAGGAAATTCCCTTAAAAAGTATTCTTAATTCTAGCATTCAATGTTCATCTAGTTGCCAACATAAAGAACTGGTATCATGCTTCATTTCCATTCTTTCTGGACCTTTATTCACACAAAGTTAAGAATAACATGAGATATTTAGTACTGCAAAATATTATGCATCCTCTCTGTGCACCTAAATGAGAATACACACTAATTCATGATTATGTCTGTGAGCACACACTGGAATAAAAAATGCAGAGAGATAACAAACGCTCAGCAAGATGATCAGGGAATGGCGCTTGTGATGTAATTACATGTTGCATTCATGCTATCTGAAAGGAGCAATCTGCCTTAATTAAATTGCCTTTCTCTCACCTGAACATCCCTGCTGCTCACATCACTCCCACAGCCAACGTCCATCTGAGACAATGTTCCAGGAGAATCCACACACCTGCACAGCACTTGGACAATATAATCTTTTGTTTCAAAGACACAGGGAAAATGATGGGAGAAGCATTTCTTTGGGGCCTGAAGAGTGCTGGCCATGAGACTGGCTGTTTCCTAGTTCCATGATTCCCGGATGCAGTGGGATAGAACCAAGAAACAGACTCTAAATGACAGAAGGTCCACGGGTTCTGTAAAGCACTTGTGTGTTGGGGTTAGTGCTGGAGTTCTTATACATGGTGGCCTGTACAACCCGAGGTCCAAGGCAGTGGTTCTTTTTGCCTGGGACTAAGAGTATTTTCAAATAGAAACAATCTCCATTCTATAAGCTCTGTAATTGTTCCCCTTTTGGAATAAAAAAGCACGAAAAATCATCCTCAAATTCTACCAAAATTTTCTATAATTCTAAGATTTTCACAGTTCTTCCCTAGGGAATCTACAGTGGATTTGCTTACTTTCCTGATTTCTCTGTCTAGCATATATTCCATTATTCATCACATTGGCCACTGCCTTACTAGTATCCCTAGCCACTTACCATGTTCTTTCCCTGACTGACAAATTTTAACTCTCAAGGAGTCAATGAAGATGCTACTTTCAAATTAGCCTGCACCTGGTCAGTTAGGCCTTCTTAGCCAACCTTCCTGTGTGGGAGCCACAGAAACATTCCTGTCTTCAACCTCACTTCGCCAGAGCAGTGCCAGGCTGAGGACTTGACCTGGGACTTCCCAGCATCCAGAACCATGAGGAGTACTCTTCTGTGGTTGTAAGCTGCTCGATCTGCAGGAATTAGTTATCGCGGCCTGCATGGACCAAGCTGGTCTCTCCTCGACGCTTCTCCTTCCTCCTCTTCACAGGTGAGCTGCTGCAAGCAGAGGTCTGAGCACCTGCCGCCATCGCCCGGCCACGTCTTTGGTTTCCACCCCAACCGTCCAGTTCTCTTTCTCAACAAGGTCACAAATGACTTCCTCATTTATAGATCTAGTAAGCATTTCTCGGTCGTTATCTTAGTGACTGTCCCAATTAACGGAAGTCCCGACTGCACCGAGGCTGACCATTCCTCTGTTCTTCTGAGAGGGACGCTCCAGGGCGCCGCGATGTCCAGCACTCTGGGCTTCTTCCACCTTCCCAGATGCTCCTTTTTCCTCAGAACAGAGGATTTTCTCTTCTGGTCCTTTCATCGTGTCACGCACTCTTAAAACTATACTCTTTCTAGAGCCACATGTTTGCTGTTGATTTCAAGTTTATCTTCATCTCAGGACTCTCTCCTCAGCTTCATGCCTGAATTTCCAACTGCCTGTTGTAACTACAATCCAGGCCTCTGCTTTCAAAATTTTGGACCATATGTACTTTGACTATAGCAGGAAAGGTAGAAACAATGGTTCCAACTACAATGTTCCAACATTAAATGATGTAACGTTTACATGAAGGTACATGAAGTTGGCTTAAACATTCAAGGTAAAGCAGATAGGAAAACATTTTAAATTATCAACTGTAGATACATCATAACTTATGCTGTCAGAAAACATATATTAAGAACACGAATTGATTAGGAAAAACATTTGGCAACAAAAGGTATTGTGTCCAGGAGAAAGCAGAAAATCAAAACAATATTTGACTTCAAATATTTCTATTTGAAAGTATTTTGTATTTGATTTGTGTTACCAACACCCTAAGTAATTTTCTAATGTAAAGACAAGTTTGAAAAGGTAGCATGGCATGGAATAGTTATTTGACACTACATAGATTAGCACTTTGTCCATTTTATCCATATATATTATTTATAAGGTGTGTTACCAACACCCTAAGTAATTTTCTAATGTAAAGACAAGTTTGAAAATGTACATTATTACATAGGAAGGGAGCTTTAAAAAGATATGGAACAATCCTTCAAGGAGGATGACATGGAAAAGTTATTTGACACTATACAGATTAGCACTCTGTCCATTTTATCCATATATATTATTTATAAGGTGCCCAAAATAGAAGTATTAAATTAGGTTAGTGATTATTTGTCTTAATCTTTTGCATTTATTATTTTAAAGTAGCTGCATTAGATGTCTTTGTATGTGTTTAGATACATTTGCACATCTGCATGTGTCTGGTAGAGACAATAAATTCCTGCCACAAGCCTGAATTCTAAGTGTCAACGCTCCACTTTTTAACTAGGAAGAACCCGAGGCTTGGAGAGAACATGGTGCCACAGAAGGACGACTCCATCGAGGTCTGCGGGACTCCAGAGTCCACTAAACCACATCACCTCCTTCTGCCACGCTTGGGGGTCACATCCGTCCATTGTGGTCAAACACTGTACAGTTCTTTTAGATTTACTTAAAAGGCAGATGTGGAAATAGGTAGAACTGGGACCTAACTGGTGAATAGGGAGATCCCAGTTCTGAGCTCACATCCAGCCAGTGGCTGGGAATCCAGTGTGGCCTCGCCTGACCTAGAGGATAGAATGGGGGGACGCCCCGCTGCAGCCCCCAGGGACTTGGCTGCTCTGCCTGAAGCAGAAACCAGCACATCTGGGGCCTGCAGGTCGCTCTCTGCGGGAGCCTCTGGGTTTGTGCTTTTGACACGAGCCTTGGGCATCTCACTTTGGAAGACCTTGGCCTCGGTTCTCCCTGAAGAAGCGCCTCAGAAGCTGAGTCAGTACAAGAGGGCGTCCACGTCCGCCCATTTCCTCCAGTTGCCTCTGGAATCTCAGACTCAGTCTCCCCTCCCCCAACAGAACTCTCCTTTCCTTTCCTTGGGCCTGGACTTGTCTGTTTTATCTGCATTTCTTATCTGTCACTTTCAGTCTAAAATAATCTAAAGTTATCAAGTGCTTTCTTTGTGTTATGTTCAAATCTTGGAACCTGGATTTCCAGCACACTCTGCCTAGTTCCAGATCCAGCCTACTAATGGGATCAGAAGCGGCGAAGTGGGACTGTGTGCAAATATTTGGGAGGAGGTGAGGGTGTGTAGGAGGGACTAGAAATTCTGAATCCTGGACCTGGTCTGGAAAAGGTGAAATTGTCATAGCGTTATGCTCCCAGAAAACTCTCACTGTGCAGAAACGTAACAATATTCACCTCCTAATAGGCTTTTCCACCAAATGCAGAGAGGCAGGTGGAAGGGGTCGGGGGTGGTGTCCGGTTACAGTGGAAACCCACCTCCCCTGGGCACCAGTCAACTCAGCCTCCCTGCAAACACTTCTGCCCATTGCTGCATTTCTAGACTACGGTAGGTAACCCTAAGGCCTTCAACCCAACCTAGGGCAACACTCCTGGACATCAGCAAAGTCATGCTCACTATCTTCCCCAAACTGAAGGCAAAGTCCCAAGTCACTTTATTCATGCCACAGTTGTTATCTGCAGGAAAAAGGAACATGTAGCACAAGCCTCTTGTCCTTGCAACTCGCTTGTCCTTCTAAGATGCACTGCGGCCCAGTAGCATATTGTATATCCACCTCTGAGGTCACTGCAGTGGGCTAAGCAGTGGAGCCACTGCAGAGAACATTAGGACACACGTCTGGAGAAGTGGTGTAGATGGCATGACGGAGGGGAGCCCCGGTCACAGCAGGCGGCTCAGTTTGCTGAGTCACCTGGGACCCCGCCTTGAGCCATTCGGTCTCCGTCAGAGCCTCCCAGGAAGCAAGGCTCTGGGCCACCAAGGTGTGCTCTGTACCAGGCAATGCCTGTCACCCAGGGGATACCCAAACGATGTTCATCAAATTGAATATTCCAACTTTGCAAGTAAAAGTTTGATAAGAGTGGTTTCCCTAAAATTCTTTGAACATTTAGCAGAAGCTCCTGACTGGAAACAGAAAAGGATGTATGAAGGCAGCAGGGAACTGGATATGACGGCAAAGCGAAAAGAGGATTTCACCCAAAGGGGACATAATCCCTGTGAGAGTCCTATTCTCGTGCACCATTTATATTAAATCTGAGCCTGTCAGGCGATAGGTTTACTTCCATGCTTTCTGGGGCGCATTTTATTGCAGCACAATTAGAACTGAAGTAATGGTTACCAGTACAACCAACATTTCTTTTTTCAAATTAAAATGATCACACAAATGATGCTGAATTCAAAACGCCCATGGTAGTGGTAAGAGTCCAAGTGCTGACGGTGACAGATGTGTGAGGTCCCGGCGACATCCTTCAGGAGTGGAGCCCTGTGACCGCACCAGAGCACACGGCTATCGGTCAAAATCCCAGGTGCGATCCCTCAGGCCGAGCACAGGCACCTGCAGGGCTCTGCCTGGAGGGCTGTGTGGTGGAAGCGGCGCGGCCCCTCCAGACTTGGTGCAGAGGGTCTTTCCGGCTCTGGGGGGCTACAAGCCAAGGACTCTGGGCCCTTGAGGGACCACGCTCACAGCACCTCTGCCTTCCCACCCTGTCCGGGCCCAGGTCTCCAGTGGCCTTGATCAAGGCACTGGGCTCTGATCTGACTGCTTTCCAGCCCTAGCCCTCCCCCTTCTCTGCTCCCTCGGGGTCCTGGGGCCATAACAAGGCACGATTCGTTTGTTCAGGGCCCCTGGGCAGGGACATGACCCCGGTCTGACCTGATTCACCTGCCCCTCGCCTGGTTTCATCCTGTGGGTAAAATGGGCAGTTGGCATGCTGCTTTTCTCCACCTCTTCCCTGTGCTGTCACAGTAACTGAATGATGCTTCCTTGTGACCTTCGGATTGCCTTGACCTGATGGGCCACCTGGACATCTGGTTACCAAACACCATGGAAAGTTGAATTTCAAACACTGTTTTATTTTTAACAAGATTCGAATGAACAAGCCACACAACTGATTTGAAATGGAGCGTATATTACTTCATTTGCGTCTTAAACTTAAATGTATCACTACTCTAACCCATAACCCATAGCAAGGGAGTCATTTACATAATATTAGATTCAAGTTTAATTTGATAGATTTCAGGAAAGAAGGTAGAAATCAGGCGATAGAGCAGTATTTTGCCTCCTTCCAAACAAACAAAACCCAGCCAAGTACAAGATGAGCAACTGAATAGAGCTACCATATGATCCAGCAATCCCACTCCTGGACATATATCCAGCCAAAAGTCTAATTTGAAAAGATACATGCACTCCAACGTTCACTGCAGCACTATTTACAACAGCCAAGACATGGAAGCAACCTAAGTATCCACTGACAGATGGTAAAGAAGCTGTGGTACATATATACAATGGAATATTACTCAGCCATAGAAAAGAATGAAATAATGCCACTTGCAGCAACATGGATAGACCTAGAAATTATCATATTAAGTGAAGTCAGACAGAGAAAGACAAATATCATGTGATATCACTTATTTGTGGAATCTAAAAAAATGATATAAATGAACTTATTTACAACATAGAAATAGACTCACAAACACAGAAAACACACTTATGGTTACCAAAGGGGATGGGGGCGAGGGATAAATTAGGAGTTTGGGATTAACAGATACACACCACTATATATAAAATAGGTAAACAACCAGGGCCCACTGTATAGCACAGGGAACTATACTCAGTATCTTTTTTTTTTTTTTTACCTCTTTATTGGAGTATAATTGCTTTACAATGGTGTGTTAGTTTCTGCTTTATAACAAAGTGAATCAGCTATACATATACATATATCCCCATATCTCTTCCCTCTTGCATCTCCCTCCTACCCTCCATATCCCACCCCTCTAGGTGGTCACAAAGCACTGAGCTGATCTCCCTGTGCTATGCGGCTGCTTCCCACTAGCTATCTATTTTACATTTGGTAGTGTAGATATGTCCATGACACTCTCTCACTTCGTCCCAGCTTACCCTTCCCCCTCCCCGTGTCCTCAAGTCCATTCTCTACATCTGCATCTTTATTCCTGTCCTGCCCCTAGGTTCTTCAGAACCATTTTTTTTTTTAGATTCCATATTTATGTGTTAGCATATGGTATTTGTTTTTCTCTTTCTATACTCAGTATCTTATAATAACCTATAATGAAAAATAATCTGAAAAAGAATATATATATGTATAACTGAATCCCTTTGCTATACACTAGAAACTACCACATTATAAATTAACTACATCTCAATAAAAAAGAAAGTTATTTGATGTGACAAAACTATCACTATGATGATCTTTATTGTGAAAATAAAGGTAGGATATTCAGGATCTACAATCAGCCTGATAAAGGAAGCAAGATACTCATAGTATTAGAGGAACAGTATCAACCAATGGTCTGGAGACTTAGGATGGTAAATATGATAGCATATATATGAGTAAGAATAGCACAAACTATGCCAGTTCAATCTGTTTTGATTTGCTTATCAAAGTTCACAGGTGCACACTTTATTCCAGGAAACAAACTGATTTTCGAATGTCACTAAAAACAATTTGGATGAACCATGACAGCATTAAATGTCCCACCAGAATAATGGCAGATTCCAAAGGTGAAAGAAATGGACAAGAGAAAACACCGTAGAGTTATCTTAATGCAAAAGACTGTCATATTTTTTTAACTTTTAAAATAAAGGTATACTGAAAGAAAGAATTGCCAAAGAAAGATTATGCTTGTACCATCCAAGTTACTGGTTGAATGAGGGAGGAAGGAATTTGTAAGTTCATAAACTCTTTGCCAGCTAAACCTTTGTGCTATTAAATATATTAGTTTGAAACCCCAGGTAAATGCATGATGGGACCGAGTTTGTTAGGAAGGGTCTTGACAACTGAATACAGCCTGGTATGTGATTCCAGAAGGCTAACCTGCCTCCTTGCTGAATGACTTTGTCAATCGTCTACCTACAGGATTATCGAGGCCAGCTTGCTAACCTCTGCCTCAGAATCTGCCTCTGGGACGCTAAACTGTGACAGGACTGTTTATTATTTGCAGGTGATGAAAGTTTCTTGAATGGCGACTCATCATTCATTGAATGACTGTGATGGAAAGTACTAGCTCTGTCCTACCACGGATTTTAAGATCTCAGGATTTGGGGATGGGTGATGATTGACTTTGAAACCCAGGCTGTGAAAATGAAGAATACACTGCCATTTCTCTAAGACATTTATAAAACTTTGTGGTTTTGTTTCATATTAACTATAATATTTATTAAAATACCAAATTCTTTGGAATCCATTTGTTTTTCCCATTTTTATTGCTATTTATATTTATATATCAAATATGCAAACACTGAATTTTTAAGGTTTTAAAAATAATATTTCTTGGGCCTCCCTGGTGGCGCAGTGGTTGCGCGTCTGCCTGCCGATGCAGGGGAGCCGGGTTCGCATAGTAGGAAACCAAAAAACACAAGAAGCAAAAAACAAAGCTGTCCATAATCACAAGCAGTTTATGTTTGACTTGTCCTTCCAGGTCTCATTTATGTATTTACACAATTAAGCATTCATTTTTATGTAATTAAGATCATACGGCTATGTATCATGCTTTTTCACACATCACAAATATTTACCATTTCAAAGTCCCAAACCTATAAGTATTTTTTTATCCATATTTAATTTAATTTATTTATTTCAACATCTTTATTGGAGTATAATTGCTTTACAATGGTGTGTTAGCTTCTGCTGTACAACAAAGTGAATCAGCTATACATATACACACATCCCCATATCTCTTCTCTCTTGCGTCTCCCCGCTCCCTCCCACCCTCCCTATTCCACCCCTCTAGGTGGTCACAAAGCACGGAGCTGATCTCCCTGTGCTATGCTGCTGCTTCCCACTAGCTATCTATTTTACATTTGGTAGTGTAGATATGTCCATGCCACTCTCTCACTTCGTCCCAGCTTACCCTTCCCCCTCCCTGTGTCCTCAAGTCCATTCTGTACATCTGCGTTTTTATTCCTGTCCTGCCCCTAAGTTCTTCAGAACCATTATTTTTTCTTTTAGATTCCATACATATGTGTTAGCATACGGTATTTGTTTAAGTAATCTCCATACTGTTCTCCATAGTAGCTCTGTCAATTAACTTTCCCATCAACAGTGCAAGCGGGTACCCTTTTCTCCACACCCTCTCTAGCATTTACTGTTTGTAGATTTTTTGATGATGGCCATTCTGACTGGTGTGAGGTGATACCTCATTGCAGTTTTGACTTGCATTTCTCTAATGATTAGTGATGTTGAGCATCCTTTCATCTGATTGTTGGCAATCTGTATGTCATCTTTGGAGAAATGTTGATTTAGGTCTTCTGCCCATTTTTGAATTGGATTGTTTGTTTTTTTGATATTGAGCAGCATGAGCTGCTTGTATATTTTGGAGATTAATCCTTTGTCAGTTGCTTCATTTGCAAATATTTTCTCCCATTCTGAGGG
>NC_041233.1:110817369-110850225 GCF_002837175.3 Physeter macrocephalus
ACTGTCGTGGCCTCTCCCGTTGCGGAGCACAGGCTCCAGACGTGCAGGCTCAGCGGCCATGGCTCATGGGCCCAGCCGCTCCACGGCATGTGGGATCTTCCCGGACCGGGGCACGAACCCACGTCCCCTGCATCGGCAGGAGGACTCTCAGACCCTGCGCCACCAGGGAAGCCCTCTTCTTCTTTTAATCCCTCTTCCACATATGCCCTATTTCTTCTATGGCTCAGAATACTTCAGGGTATACCATTAACGATGCAGAACATATCTCGAGAATGTCACAGAGAGGAAGCTGTGTATCCTCTTCAATAAGTGAATGAGTTTTCCTTCTCTTAGAGCATCTGCAAGGGAGAATTTTGTTGTTTCTGACCTGCCTTAGTTACTGGGATTCAGTACAAGAACATGTTGGAAATACTGAATATCCCGAGACTGCACAAGATGCTGAATATCCTCACAATGAGAAAAAAAGAATAATGGTTTCACCTTTACTTTATTTATCTACAACAACAACAAAAGAAACATTTTACTCAGCACCAGAATTTATTCAAGGCAACACACTGAGGTCTGGTCATAAAGAATAATTCCTCCCTGAGAATTTACAAAGCAGCCCTTTATGCTCATCCCTCTGGAGAAAGAGCATGTTTTATCTCACTTGGGTTTCCACATGAATAAGTCTGTCTCCAATGCAGCACATGAAAATGGAAGAGTTTCTTGCTGGTTACTCTGTATTTGCTGAATGGTTTTTATTTCTTCAACCTGTGTTGCATTAATCAAAACGCCTTCCAAGTTCAGACAAAATGTGACACACTTGTTTCCTTTTTCTCACCTCATCTCCATATTCCCTTCACACCTCGAGAGTGAACATTCATTTTTCAGAACTATGCCAAAGTGATGGATATGATATTGAAATTCTTTCTTACTGCCAGTTTACTATTTTGGAGTATTTTCTTAGATCACTACAATGAAAAGGTGATGGGTCCATATATAATTCTAATCTTCATGTAACTGTAAGACTTCATTCAATATGCATGTAAATTTACTAGGCATCGAGAATATATTCAAAATTTTAATATACCTTAGCTTTAAAAGCAGGCACATTCGTTATAAATAATATAGGTAGAGAGAAAGAATCACACTTAAATGGCTCACAAAATCAGTGAAGGAAAGGAACAAAGATTTTAGGCAGCGTATCTTGGTCTTGGCAGTAGAGCAGAGCGCTATGGGTAACGCCAGGAGGAGGGGATTCAGATGATCGACAGGAATTACTGAGAATAAGGCAGAATTTATCCACTCATCTGTCAATGGACACTTAGGTTGTTTGCATGTCATGGTTACCATGAGTAATGCTGCAATGAATATGGGGTTGCAACTATCTCTTCAGGACTGTGATTTTGTTTCATTCATATAAATACCCAAAAGTGGGACTTTTGGATCATATGATAGTTCCATTTTTAAGTTTTTGAGGACGCTCCCTAGTGTTTTCCATAGTGCTTGCACTAATTTATAGTCCCACCAACAGTGCACAAGGGTTCCCTTTTCTCCACATCCTCACCAACACTTGTTATTTTTTTTGCCATTTTGACAACAGCCATTCTAACAGGTGTGGTAGCTTTGGTTTGCTTTTCCCTGATGGTTAGTGATGTTGAGCATCTTTTCGTATACCTGTTGGCCATTTGGATATCTTCTTTGGAAAAAATGTCTATTTAGGTCCTTTGCCCATTTCTAATTGGATTACTTATGCCTTTTTCTATTGCATTTCTTGAGTTCCTCATATATTTTTAATATAACCCCTTACCACATGTGTGGCTTGCAAACATGTTCTGCCATTCGGTATGTTGTGTTTTCATTTTGTTGATGGTTTCTTTTGCTGTTGAAAAGCTTTTTATTGGATGTATCAAATCATTATGCTGTATACCTAAACTTATACAACGTTATACTTCAATTATACCTTTTTTTTGTCAATTATATCTTAATAAAACTGGGGAAAAGAGAGAGTGAATAGGGCAGAAAGCCAGGAAAATGAAGTTGGAGCCAATGGGGATGGTCTTAGACCCACAGAACAAAGCAGCCATCTACAACACTCTGTTTCTCCTGTGGTAACTACAGGGCGTGCCCTCAAACATATTCTGAAGACTGCAGGGTCGGGTCCACAGGCGGCAACGAAGCCAGCACGGCACAGCCTGTGTGTCCTGATGGGGCTCTGATAGAGTCCTACCAGAAAGTGGAGGCATTCTTTTTATCTTGGAATAGAGAATTAAAACAAGTATTCTGTATTGGGAAGTACTTTAAAAATATTATCTACCTATGCCCTACTCAAAACATGTTAGATCAATTTATTATCGCAGATTTGAAAGGCAATATAACCACACACATCCTCAGTGCTTTGACGTTTGATTAACGGTTGATATTTGTTTAATGAAGGAAATTTTGGAGTGTTTTTATTCTTCTGTTGTAATTATAGGATTGCATTTTGGCAGGACATGGAAACTGGGCTAGAATGTGGAGCCTCATGCAGGTGGTTAGAAAAAACACATTATTTTGGAAGTTGTTTAAGTTGATTCGATTGACTTAATCATCGATCAACAGGGCTTTAAATGTGATGAAGAAAGAAATAAGCAGAGGCATGTCCCAGTGCCTGCCCAGCCCTTCATGAAGGCGTAACTGGCCTTCTTTCACTCAGCGTGGTCTGTGTGGAGGCAAGGCCCCACCAGAAGAGAAGAACAGAGTGGGGAGGCCAAGTGCTGTGCTTGCTTTGCAGCTGGACCTAGGGAGAGACACATGAACACTGAAGGGCTTACCTGCTGCTCGAAGAAAATTCATACTTAACATTGACAGACAGAATGCTTTTGCACTAGGATTGAACACCAGGCAAAGATGCCACTCTAACTCTGGAATGGGGGTTCTAGCCAGGAAAATTACGGCTGAAAAAGACATTGAAGCACAGCTACTATAAAGAGGGAATTAAACTCCTTTTATCCCACAAATGACATATTCTATAAATAGAAAATCATATGGAATCTAGAAAATAACATACAAGATCTCTTGAATGAGTTTAGCAAGGCTGAGGATAGTATACAAAAATGAACTGTATTCCTATATCCTAAAATGAACAATCTGAAAACAAAATTAAAATAACACAATATCATTCACAATAGTATACTTTTAAAATAGCTTTATTAAGGTGAACTGATATAGAAAAACCGCACATCTTTAATTATTTTGGACACATACATATACCCATCATACTGACCCACTGACCCTTTTGTCATTATAGAGTGTCCTTCTTTGTCCTGCTGACAGTTTTTGGCTTAATGTCTATTTTGTCTGCTATAAGCATAGTCTCCCCTTCTCTCTTTTCTACTATTTTAATGGAGTATCTTTTTCCATCAGTTCCTTTCACATATGTGTGTCCTTACATCTGAAGCGTGCCTCTTATAGATATGAAGCCAAAGAAGTTGTTCTAATGGTTATACTGATCATATGAGAAGATGGTCGACATCATTAGTCATTAAGAAAATGCTAACTAAAATCATAAGACACAGCTAGACATTGACTAGAATGGCTTTAATGCAAAAGATTGAAAATAACAAGTGTTGGCATGAGTGTAAGGAAGCTGCAAACCTCTTATACTGGTCATGGGGAATGTCAATTAATAAAACCATTTGGAAGATTCTAAACAATAAAACATATGCTTCCAATATGACCCAGCATTTCAGTCCTACGTACGTATCCAAGAAAAATGACATTTCCACAAAAAGACATCACCAAAATGTTCTGAAAAACTTTATTTATAGAAAGCAGTAACTGTAAACACCTCGAATGATGAATTGATAAGTTGTGACACATCCTTACAATGGAATATTACTTGGCAATAAGATGAATGAACACTACTACATGTTGTGACACAGAAGAGCCTCAAAAACATAATGCAAAGTAAAAAAAAGATGACAAACTGTATGGTTTTACTTATAAGATGTCTCTAAAAAAGCAAAATAGAGACAGAAAGATCAGTGTGTGTCTGGAACTTGGGTTGGAATTGCGATTGACTGCAAAAGGGCACAAGGACACTTTTGTGGGGCGATGGAAATGTTCTTAACTGGATTGCTGTTATGGTTGTACAAGTTATACATCTTCTAAAAATCTTTAAACTGCAAACCTACAATGAGTGGATTTTATGGTATGTAAATTATACATTAATAATGCTATTTAAAAACACAGGAAAATCAGAAAATTATTTCAGAGATTTGAACTTTCCAATGTCCCAAATCAACTAATTTATTCTCTTCTTTGTCTGCCATGCAATTCACATCTTTATTCATTTTTTATTAGCATATTTTCACGAAACACTTTTCTATGATAAGCTATGAGGAAAAATTGGTGGGGCCATTTGTTTATATACGAACAAAATAAAAGCAGTAAAAATGTCTAACTGCATCAATTAAATAATTGCTGAGATAGAAACTGATTGTGCTTCACTCACTAAACATTTTTAGTAGCTTTCAAAGGTTGTCAGTTTAAATATCAATGTTTGTTAATAAAGAAGTGAAAGTATTAATGAGATTAGCACAACAAACATAAGTAACTTATGATGCCTAACTTGGAAAGTATAGCATAGGTTAAATTGCTGTAACAGCCCAGATCATAGTGGAATAAGCCAATAAAAATGTGCTTTTCACTCACACAATACTTTCCGTGAGTCCAGGGAGCCCTTCAGGGTAACTCCCCACTATATATTGGCTCGCTACACTATTCCTGACCACTTCAGTCATATGACAGATAACTCTGCATCAACGTGTGCTTTTCAGATCAGCCCAGCGAGGGAAGAGTTGTTTGAGAGCTGAGTGCTACCAATTTAGTGCTTCTGCAGGGAAATGAAAACTGTTGCTTCTGCTTGCATTTCATTGGCTAAAACAACTAACTTGGGAAGTGCAATCTTCCCATACCCCTGGAATAGAAGAGAACCTCGTACTGGGAAACAGGCTACAAGATCTCCCCTGTGGAAAGAATGTTTACTGTCTATATAGTATTTTCCACTTACTTTCTTAAAGCAATCATTTTCACTTCTGAAAAAAACCAAACACATAAACCACAAATTAATACAGTGGAACATGACTGAGACTCTGAGAGGGACACAAGGACAGAGACCTTATCCTCTCAACGACGACTCAATGGCTGGGTGGCCCTGATTAAGTTATCTGACCTCTTCATAAATCACTGTCCTCAAACCTATGACAAGGGATGTGTTTAGTATTAAATTAGAATGAAAATGGGGAAATTCTCAGCATAGTGTGTCATATATTGTCAACTAGTTGAATCTGAATCATTCTCTCTGACCTTTGTTTAACTATCCCACTTGCCAAAACAAAATCAGTATGTATAGTGCTGAAGTGTTTGTAAACTGTTACATTTAATCTACTATGCTTTATAAAAAATAAACCAAACAGTAACAAAATTTGGTAATATATAAACTTTTAGTTATCAGTTAGTTTCCATCAACTGAATACTAATCTTTCAAATACTCATCATGATTCCATAAGCAAATGTTAATGCTTCTAATGAAACAAAAAGAAGCCAAGAATCTGTCATTAGAATAGGATGGTGTCACAATGTGTTATGAGTAATTTTGGACTTCATTCAGGAAGTGCCCTTGAGTTTTTCCCTATTTACTCTTTATCATTAACATTTCCCCTGTTATCTACTTCAGTTTTTATGGCAAAAACAGCTTTCTGATCACAACACAATAGTCCAACTGTTGCACCTGAAAAAAGTAGGCAGAAAGTGAAAACTTCGAGACCCACACAAGCGAAGTCCACCCTCTACTTGGACACAGCAGAGCCTCTGCAGGAGGAGGCCTGTGTCCAGAAGTGAAGGGAGCCCGGACCCAGGCGCCTGGATACGGAAGCAGCAGGTCCTCATTTGTGAGAGCCTCCGATGGCATCTGACCAGATAGATTTGAGGTATCTCGATGAAAAATTCTATGGCTGTACCATAGATGGTAAATATAAATAAAACGTAAGATTTTGATATTCTTTCGGTGTAGAAGGTTAATTTGGGTTAGGATCACTAGAACATAAAGCTGCGGGGATGATGCACAAGCTAATGCATTTGGGGGGATTCTCAGGAAGTGAGAGTTTGGGATAAAAGTCAGCAGAGGAATAAAGCTGGTCATCATATTATGGGATGTCTCCTTTAAAAGCATGCAAACATGGTTCGTCATATGCATCCATCTGGAGAAGACAGGAAGAGGAATTTTCCTGCCTGATGCTTTGGTTTTCTATATAAGTCAAAATTCCATCCAAGGGGCATTACCAGACCAATGAAGGCTTTGCAGGGTCCTCACCCAGAGAGAAACCAAAAATCCAGCAGGGCTCAGAGATGAAATTATGGTCTGTGTCTGTAAGTCCTCTGTGGACCAAGCAGCTGCGGGTTCAGCATGTGGGAGCAGTGGGGGTGAATCCGGGGGTAAGCGTGGACTGGGTGTGATATACAGGTTTTCGCTTCCAAAACGTCAAATATTTAGATTTAGTGGCAGGCCTCTGATCCAGCAGGAAGAGGAGGCACGCTGGATGTGCAGATCGGGCTGAATCAGCCCGAGGTCTATGATTTCGTCTGTTATCTTGAGCTATTCTCTATTACAACGCTGTGAGTCAGTTTACTAGGAAATGAGTTCACATATAGCTTTAAACTCTAGCAGATATGCCTTTAAAATATGTGACATAGATTTGCCAACTTCACCTGAAACCTCACTTTAGCAAACTGATAAAATTGGGGTGATCTACTTATTGGACAGGATAGATTTTCTGTTCTGGTGATTTTTAGTTTTTGTGCTTCTATATTTCACAACACATACCCTTCCAGGAATCCTCATACCAATTTAAAGCTTTCTTTCTGTTTATGATAAGCAGGGTAGTAAACATAGGGTATCTGGCTGCCCCCGTAAATTCTTTTTGATCAGCCTCCACCTAAGATATCCCCCTAGATTATCAGTCGCAGAGAATTAGGACCTGTCCTAATGGACTTAGACGTTCTGGATCATTTTTCCCTTTAAGCAAGGACCCAAGAGATTTTCCAAAGCAGGCTTCAGCCCTGCAGTTCAAACCATAGGGAATATAGAACTAGTAGATTAGGGCCAACCGAAACAGTCTTTTAGCTCAAATATTGAGGGGAAGGCTCAGGTCATGTTATACTGAACCAAATTCCTGTCAAATAATATTTAGTGTCTAACTACAGGGATGAAAAAAACGATTTGAAAATGAATTGCTATTTTCTCCTAGAAAACAGTTACCCTTAACTGGAAACGTCTTTCGGTTTAAATGCTACAACATGAAATCCAGTGTTTGATTCTAGCATTACTGTCATTGCTATAACCATGCACTCACAGGCTCTCTTAAATGCCTAAAAGACGAAGCACACAGAATCACAGAAATCGTTTCATTTGTCTTACAAATTAAAAAAAATCTAGCACATCCTATTATTATTATTCACAAACGTGAGAATAATGGTGACAATTGTTCTAATTTGTTCTTTTTATTAGTCGCACAGAGACATCTATGTGTACACTGTGAAGGAGTCTAATGGTTAATATGAGTGTTTAATATGATGTGACAAATGCATTAACCTTGAGGAAAAAATAATGACTAAAGCAAACTGTAGAATTTTCATCTTTATCATTAAAATGCTGTTTTAGGGAAATAACTGCCTAATAATTTCACCACAGGGGCAATCAAGTGATAACACGAGGATTACTAATGCTGTGCTCAATATGGAACTCAGAAAACATTTACTGCACGTTGGCCTCCCATCCCTTAGTACTCAGCCCATTATTGTCAAGAAGCAGGCACCGTAAGCTCCCAGGGCACGTAGTGGAAGGTGAGGCAGTGAGAATCAAAGCAGCAGAAAAACCGGCAGAGGCACCATTCCAGCTGGCATCCAATCAGGGCACAAACGCTGAAGTCAAGGTCAGAAAACCTTAGGAGAAAGCTATGTATGCCTTGGGCTGCACAAGAGAACTGAATCAATTCTCTTGTATCCCAATGTGCTCCAATCCTACTCCACATCTAAGAACAGTAAATACTCACGTGTTGGTTTTCATCACATATGCACATTCTTTGGCATTTCTCCCATCATCAGGTGGTGTCTACACGCCTTGTCTTTGAACCTGGGAGGGCTTTCTAACTGCCCTGAAGAATGAAACATAATAGAAGTGCCTCTGTGTGGCGTCCAAAGCCAGGTGAGGAAAGGCCATGTAGCTTCTGCACTCTCTCGGGACACTTGCTATTAGAACCCAGGGATCATGGTGGGAGGAAGGCCAGACCACAAGTGAGGCCACGTAGGTGCTCCAGGCCACATCTGCAGCTGGCTGCCAGCTGACAGCCAGCGAGGACTGCAAGGTGACTCTAGGCCAGCCACTTACTCGTTACAGCTGCATGGGGAACCGTAAGTGAGAACCAGCTCCCAGAGCCCAGGCAGCCTGCAGGACCACGCGAGATCATGGCCGGTTTTGCTTTATGCTACCAAGTTTTGGGTGGGTTGTTATGCAGCTACAGATAACCGGTACAGGTCACTCTTGCCTGCTTTAGTTACATGAACGAAAAGAGAGCTGTGGACGACTGGGTTGCATGAATTTCACCCAAATATTTACTTTTGCACTTTTGTTCACCTATTGTTTGGGAGAACAGGAGGAAACTCTAGCTCTCGAAGGGCCATCAAGGAAAATAGCCAGCAGACATCTCTAGTCAAGGGCGCGTCAGCATTTCTGAGTCCAGCTCACTCTGATATGTTAGAAAGGGTGGATTTCAATTAGAAGCTCTTCATAACTTATAAATTTGGCAATACTTCACCCATCCTAGGTCCTGTATACATCTGTGACGGAGAGAAAAAATTGAATACAACTAACAAGTTGTCACAGTTGCCAGCATACACACGTGCATCTTTACAATGCACTGTCATTTGGATGAGTTCATACATCCATCAAAACCCACAACAGGAGCCTTAAAGCTCTGGGACCATATCCCATGGTAAAAAAGCAAGAACTCTGGAATTGGGAGACGGTGGCTGTTGGCAGAGATCTATGAGAGAGACAGGCTTTGGTATGAATTGAGCTTCATTCCGAGGAATATGGTAAACTTGAATTTTCTTCTGATTAAACAAATGCATTTAAGGTAGAATCTGTACTTTTGATCAGTTTTGTATGCATAGCATGGACTGAGTCATATTATCACTTTGGTTTGTTTGTTTCATTTTTAAACTCTTCCTATTTTCCAGATTGACCCAACAAAGTAGGCCATTAATACAAAGAGAAAACTCTTTACATACTTTCAAGGGAAAGTAAAACCGTAGGTGACAAACCTGTGCAGAATTTAAATACTGGCCACAAAGTTTCAGTGTCTAGTCCACAACTCCTACAATGAATCTCAGACACCTATCCTCATATCAGATCTTTTTTATGCTTAAATCAACTAGTTTTCTAGAGATATGCTAGGAATTTCCAATATTTGTATTATAATAAAACTCTTTAAGAAAAGATTGATTTGAGATGGTAGGTAGAGAAAAGCATAGCATCTTTAAGGATACTCTAATCTCTGGCTTCTCATTCTGGACTCATTACAAGACCTTTCAGAAAGGACCAACATTGTAAATTTAATAACTGCAGATGATAGAAGAAGAGAAAATCAAGCTAATCAGAGAAAACTATAAAAAGGTGAACTCTCTTGCAATGTGTGGAGCAACAGAAATTGAACAAAATTGAAATATATTAAGAATCCTGAATTCCACTCTATGAACCCTGAGGAAATAGTTGAAGAATGAAGGATGTTGTTACTGAGCCAGGTATTCCAGAATATACACCATTTGCATGTAACATACCAAATGCTCCCTCACTGTGGGTGAGGGGATATGTAAATCTTCATCTATAGGGTCAACCAAGTTACTTATTTTAGCCAACGGAATGTTAACAGATGTGACGCAATCTGTCTTGAAAAGCACTTGATCACTTGGAACTGTCACTCTTGCAACTCTCTTATTCTCATGACAAGGCCATGCTCCGGCTGGCTTGATGATCCAAGGGGATCATAACAGAATCCTGGAGCAAACCTGTCCCAACCCAAATCCAGCCTGCTTCATCAACACCTGGCCAACCACAGATCCACGAGTGAACCAGCTGAGATGAGCAGAAACATCTACATCAGAAGCTGACCCTCAGCCTACATGGAGATCCACGAAAATAAATGATCACTGGGTTTAAAGCCAATAAGTTTAGGTGATTACTTTTAGCAGCAACGTTATGCACACAGTTAATAGATAGGGTTGGTGGATAAGTTAGCAAGTAGGAGCCAAGAGGTTCAACTATACTACGACTGCTGGATTTTTTCCCTCACAATTAATCTTAGCGGAAATACCAAGAAAAATACCAAGAAAACAGTGAGTTAAAGGGACCCACTTTGAATTGTGCTTGTGCTGGAGGGTGACTTTGGCATTGGGAAGGAAGTGGCCAGGCTCAGCTGTGGGATGCTGCTTACAGGAAAGTGGTTGTGAGAGATCTAGTTTTGCTTCCTTTCAGCCAGTGCCTTGTATCTGCAACATGAGATGTGGACTCCTGGTGCAGAAGACTCAAGAGCAAACTCACAGTAGTTTAGAAGCCCTGAGTGAATGATTAGCCAAGAAAAGACGAAGTCAGATTGGTTTGAAGGAGTTTCTTCCTTGACGGTTCCTTTCACCCTCCCTACCTGAATCATTACAATCTAAGTTAGTTCTCATTCTAACATTGTTCCTTCTTGTGTATCTAGCTTGACTCCCTCAGCAGAGTAACTTTCTGGTGCCAATTTTTTATACCATGTCTTTCCAAGCATGAAGCTTACTGGTTTCCCTCACCCACACTGCCTCCAGAACAGCTGAAAGATAACTGATCTCAGAGACCAAAATAAACGTTCAGGCGAGGAGCACACGTATTTCAAAGCAACGACAGGATTAAGATCCTATCAGCAGCAATGGTATTACAAAAAGGAACAAAGATTTTAACGCATCTGTAATAAACATTCTAAGAGATACATCAGAATATAATAAGAGTCAAAAATAAGAAAACAAAAACAAAGGTCCATGCATAAATTTATAATTTTAAAAATGTAATGCTATAGAGTACACCATAGATGAAATAAATGTTAATACAGCTGTCATAGTCTTACAAAAATATTAGACCCCAAAAGATAATAATGTCTACCACATAATCAAAGATGTCCAGATGTGCAAAAGAGCAAGAAAATATTACCCATAAGAAGGAGCAAAATCAGTTCATCAAAATGGACTCAGAGGGAATTCCCTGGCGGTCCAGTGGTTAGGACTCCATGCTTTCACTGCCAAGGAGGCGGGTTCGATCCCTGGTTGGGGAACTAAGATCTCACACGCCACCTGGCACAGCCAAAAAAAATATTAAAGAATATAAAAAAAATTAAAAAAATGGACTCAGAAATGACAGATTTTATAAATAACAGAAAAGTATATTAAAAGTTATTATAACTTTATTGCACATGTTAAAAAGGTAAAATAGAGACAAGGGATATGTAAAATAAAGAAAAAAACCCTGAATTTCTACAGATAAAAAATACAAAGTCCAAGATAAAAAATATACTGGATGAGACTAATGTCAGATTAGACAGAGCAGAAGAGAAGAATAGTGAACTTGAAGCCATAGAAATATCCAAAATTAAATACCCAGAAAAAATAATACTAATTTTTTTTTTTTTTTTTTATGGTATGCGGGCCTCTCACTGTTGTGGCCTCTCCCGTTGCACAGCACAGGCTCCGGACGCGCAGGCTCAGCGGCCATGGCTCACGGGCCCAGCCGCTCCGCGGCATGTGGGATCTTCCCGGACCGGGGCACGAACCCGTGTCCCCTGCATCGGCAGGCGGACTCTCAACCACTGCGCCACCAGGGAAGCCCCAATAATACTAATTTTTTAAAAAAGATTGGAAAAACCAGTGAGGTGTAGAACAACATCAAACGGTCAAACCTACACACAATCCTTTCTGCTCCTAAAGTATTATGGGCAGAAAAATATTTGAAGAAATGATTGCTGAAAATTTTCTAAATTGGATGAAAGCTAATCCTATAGATCCAAGAAGCATTAAGCAGCAAAAACATTCAAAACAATACCAAGGCATCTTTTAATAAAATTACTCAAAATTTATAAGAGAAATTCTTAGAAGCAGTCAGAGAAAAAAGACGCATTTCATACAGAGGAACAAAGACAAGGGTGGCAGATATTTCTACTGAAACAATAACAATGCAGTCAGAAGACACTGCAGATACATCTTTAAAGCTCTGAATGGAAGGTTCTGTCAACCAAACCTTTATTTTTAGCAACATTTTCTTTGTAAAGCAAGTTTTATTTTATTAAAAATAAAATGCATGAAAAAATAGCACAAAGATCAGAAGGGGAGAGATAGGAGTATACTATTATAAGGTTCTTTACCTCTACGTAAGGTGGTGTAATTACTTGAAGATAGACTGTGATGAGTCAAAGATGTACACAGTCATTTATAAAGAAACTGCTAAAATACTGAGGTGTGTTATAGCTAATAAGCCAAAAAGACATAAAATATAATTGTAGAAAACATATAAGTAATTTAATAAAATGAAGGCAAAAGGGGAAAGAGGACCAAAGAACAGATGGGACAAATAAAATAAATTTTGGCATGGATGGGATAAATATAATAAATAAGAAGATAAATATAGCCTTACAATATCAGTAATCACACTAAATGTATTATAGTATACACTTTTCAATTAAAACACAGAGATTGTCAGATTAAAAAAAACTAAGACACAACTATCTGCTGCCTAAAACAAACCCATTTCAATATAAAGACAAAAACAAAAGTAAAAAAATTTATCAATAATCGTTTCCTTTTTACTGTTGGGTAGTATTCCATGGTATAATGCACCCATTCACCCGCTGAAAGACCTCTGAGTTGTTTCCACTTTGGGGATATTACAAATACTTCTATACACATTTGTGTACAGGTTTTTGTGGGTATGTAACTTTTCACTGATACACACGACAACATGGATGAATCTGTAGGCAGCCATGCTGAGCAAAAATAAAAAGTCAATGCCCCCAAATTACATATTCTGAGTCTATTTATATGAAATAATTGGAATGAAAAAATTGTAGAAATGAGAGGGTAAGGGATGGGGCAGAGGTGGGAGAGGGGGTAGTGTGCCTTAAAGGAGCAACACAGGGATTCTTGTGATAAAAGAATGCAGAATAAATTTTAAATTACTTTTTCAAGATTCACAGATTCAGAAAAAATTCCAATGTTTAAAAAGCGCCATATCTTGCTATATATAGCTTTTTTAAAATGAAAAGAAAGAACACAAAATGGGATAGTTGATAAAGACGTATTTAGGAACTGTATTTGGCATTTCTTTTCAAAGGTGAGATATATTTTCATATTTCATTTACTTTTTAAAAACATACAAAAAAACCCTATGATTCAATTCATACTGCTACTGTTTGGGGGTCCTTTATATAATTATGCAATGATTTAACAGTTTTCAATTTATTAACTGATAATATGCAAAGCTTTACCTCAGCCATCACAGACCACCATGATTTGTGCCATTAAGGCCAATTTCCTACTCCTGTTATCTAAGTTGCAGGGAAAAGCAAAATTCCATATTATCAAAATTTTCACACTTTCTACCTTCTCATCTATTTTATTTATGCATGCCTTCTGTCCTGCATGCATTGCCCCACCTTCATCTTAACAAACACTGCTTGTTCTTCCAGAAAGAGATTGAGGATAAACCTTCTCCCGAGGTTTGTCCATTGATCTCAGTCAATAGCGACCTCCGCACCATCCACTGGGCACTGGGCACTTGTGCCACATATCTCAGCATTGTGCTTAGTGGTGCACTTATTCAGCTACCACTTACCTTGGAACCTCATGCCTGAAAGTGTCCTACATATATAAAGAATTCAAAATGTGCCTGATAAGTTAAAGGCTAAATAAACTGGTGAAGTCGAAGTGTAAGAAATTTATAATAATTAAAGGTTTTTTTCTGTGATTTCATGGCCTAAAATATATGTGTGCGTGTGTGTGTGTGTGTGTACTTGGGTTCAGTAGGTTTTGAAATAGAAACGTCACAAAGAACCACAACTTTGAACTAAAGTTTCTGTATAATAGAAGTATTGAATTTCCAGAGCTTTTTATTCTAGTGAGAAACTGAATGTACAAAAAAAAAAAAAAAAATCAAACATGTCTTTCTGAGTTTAAAAGCAAACAATAAGAGAAAAACTGTGACTCTGGGTTTAAACTTGTACTTGGGTTCAGTAGGTTTTGAAATAGAAACGTCACAAAGAACCACAACTTTGAACTAAAGTTTCTGTATAATAGAAGTATTGAATTTCCAGAGCTTTTTATTCTAGTGAGAAACTGAATGTACAAAAAAAAAAAAAAAAAATCAAACATGTCTTTCTGAGTTTAAAAGCAAACAATAAGAGAAAAACTGTGACTCTGGGTTTAAACTTTTAATAATGAGAAATACTGTGTTTCCTAATAAGAACTGAGAATTAATATGTTCCCAACCTTAGTAAGTCAAAGCCGTTTGCAAAACTTAGTTTTGATGTTGACATTTCAAAACCATCCTACTTAACAGAGGTAAACATTTATTTTTTATGAAGCAATGCTATATGAAGTCAGAATGTAACAGTATCTCATAACTAATACCTTCAAATGTATTAAAATTATAAAAGCAAAAATTATTTGCTGCTTTTCAAGAGGCTAAGCTTAGCACTGTAAGTTGGTTTCAAACTTCTAAGATCAGGGGAATGAAGAAAGTTTATTTAAAACTTTCTTAGTATAAAACTTTCATAGTATAAAAACATTTCAAGGAGTTCTCAGTCAAGAATAATATAACTGACTTGATAGCTTAGATGAATGCCTCTGAAATATTTGCCTTGAAATCTCTCTACAGTGTAAGACTGATTGCTCTGATTCTTTGAAGGTCTGGAGATGTAAACAGAAGTGCTATTTTCTTTGACGTTGCTGCTATAATTCATTAATATCTGTTATTTACTTAAAACACCATTTTTTTCCCCATAAAAGGAGTCTCCAGAAAGGTCCCCATGCTTTTTTTCTAGCGTGCCACAAAAAGCGAGGGCACGGGTACCCCGTTTAAGCAGCTCAGGTTTCGGTGGCTGGGATCACAGACGGGGCTCCTGGGCGAAGGTGGGCTTGGGGCTGGCCTTCAGAGGTTGGGAGCTATTGTGACTACAGACAGCAGGCTGCCCATCAGCACCACTTGAAGTGATCACCACTGATAGCTGTTCAAAAGGCTCAGAAGAACCTATGAAATAATCCTACATCAGCAAATGCAGGGAAATGCATGGAGAATATGTGAATATTTCTTGCCAGAGTTCCAGTGCTTTGTCCTAGTAAGTTATCTGAAATGTAATTAAAGGAAATATATGTATCTAGAATGATCTAAAAGAGAAGAAGATATTTAAACTTCCTCACAGGCAATGAGTGCGAGCGCTGCATTTGTTGCTAATTTCTTAAAGACCTAGAAATAATATACACAGGCTATAGGAATGTGTGATAAAACAGAAGCCGTATTTAAATTGTACTTAAGAGATATTTATGCACATAGTTATGTAATCTGTCAACCAACTCTTCCATCCCTATAAAAAGTTCTTCTTTTGAAGTGATCAAAGTGAAGTTTACATTGAAGTGAAGTTTACATTGGAATTATAAATCATAATTGGGAAGATACCTAATTTTTACCTATCCCTAAAGTTTTACACATTTTGAATGGCAATCACATGCCATTTTCTAAAATGCATTTTTGTAGGAAAAATATTTTATTAAGTCTATACTTTTTCATGAGTTTAAACCTTTGGTAGCTAGAAATGAGGCTAACTAGTTTTATTAATTGTACTTTCATAATTTTGACTATGAAAAAATTCCCTAGAGTACTTGATGAAGTTTCACCAAAAATCCATTAGGATTCGGAAATGAATTCACAAAGAATAGAAGAATGTCACTAAGGAAGACAAACAAGAGGGAGTGGTCTTGAGCAGAAGCCAGCACTGCATATCTGGCTGAGAGGCACATCAGTGCCCGCAACCTGGAATCCTGGCTGACAGCCTCATGGAGAATGGCCTACAGTCTTAGAACTCTTTAAGGTGGGGAACTGAAATGGAGATTCTTTTTTTTTCTTTCTAATCAATGATATTATTTTTTAATTTATTTTTTATACAGCAGGTTCTTATTAGTTATCTATTTTACACATATTAGTGTATACATGTCAATCTCAATCTCCCAGTTCATCCCACCACCACCAATTCTTGAACAGTGTTGGGAGATCTCGAAGGATAGATAAGTAAAACAATGTTAGGAAAATAACCTTTATATAAAAATGTTGTTACAAGGCCATATGTGGCTAATTCTTGGGTGTGGTGGATAATATGAAGTACAAGATTAAATTCTATCCCAAGAAAACAAATTCTCCCTGCAAGAAAATATCGAGATAGTCATAGATATGATCTCTGTCTCTTCCTTTCCCTGACTCTCTTTCTCTTTCTCTTCCTCTCTCCTTCTCTCCCCAACCCCCCACCCCCGCCCTCACACACACAATTTAAGAACTCTTAAGGGCAAAATCCACCATGGGCCAGGATCACCAGAAATAACACGACAGAGACTTAAATCCCCGAAGACTTTAGTTGGAATTTTCAGATCAGAAAGTAAAATAAGTGTGTCTCAAATATGTGCATAAATAAAAGGGGAATTTAAATGCATGAATATTGGAAAAGAGTTTATTAATGAACTGATATTTAAAAAGAAATTTTTTAATGTTAAAGACACAAGAAAATTGAATAAAAAGTATATTATCTATAGCTTAAAATGAATTAATGAACTGAGAAAAATAGACGAGAAGATATTTCAAATACATAAACCTAAAATATGAAAGATTAAGACATACAGAATATTTAAAAGAAGAAAATAATTTCTAATACATATTTGGTGTGGCATATAAAAGACAATTACAGTTCTCCTTCTCCACTGTAAGGACATTTCCATGAAGCTATAATAATGGAGCTACTTCAGCTTTCTTTTGATTAGTGTTTTAGCAAGGTGCATCTATCTCCATCCCTTTAGTTTTTTAACTCAATCATCTTCATTAACTTGTATTTTTTACGTAATAATACCTAGTTGTCTCCTCAAGGGTATCTACTTTAGTATCAATATATCATGTTAATAATAAAAAGCCAAGTAAGATATTCAGAACTATCAAAAATTGTTGTAAGACCCCATCTTCACCTTTATATTTTATTGTTCATCGTTACCCAGAAGTTTTCAGAACACATGCTCAGAAGTTGCTTTTTCCAAAATTAATATTGACACCCCAGCTTTCTTTTGATTAGCTTTAGCACGGTATACCTTTCTCCATCCCGTTACTTTTACTCTGTCTTTACATTTAAAGTGGGTGTCTTGTAGACAACATACACCTTGTTTTGTGTCTACTCTGACTGTCTCTGTCTTTCAATTATTTCCATTGACAGAATGATTACTGATATAGTTGGATTAATATCTATCGTATTTGTTACTGTTTTCAATTCATTGCCCTTATTTTTTTTTCTTTCCACTTTTGTCTGTCTTCCTTGGTTTTAATTTAGCATTTTGTGTGATTCCATTTCTTCTCCTCTCTTAGCATACTAACTTTTACTGCTTGCCCTTGAGTTTTCAATGTACACTTACAACTAATCCAAGGTCGCTTTCAAATAACGGTATATTGCTTCACAGGTAGTGTGAGTACCTTATATGAGTATTCCCAAATTTTCCCTCCCGTTCCTTTTAACATTGCTGTAATTCATTCCACTAACCCATAAGCTATAATCTTCAAATACAATGCCACTGTTATTATTTTGAACATACTGTTATCTGTTAGATCAATTATGAATAAGAAAAAAAATTCTATTTTATCTTCATTTATTCCTTCTCTAACACTCTTCCTTTCTTATGTAAATCTGAGTTCCAGACTTATTTCATTACCCTTCTTTCTGAGGAAAGGCTTTAGCATTTCTTGCTGAGCAGGTCTATTGGTATTTATTATGCTTGGTGTATTCTGAACCTCCAGGGTCTGTGATTTGGTTAGTTTTGGGAAATTCTGTCATTATTGATTAAAATATTTCTTCTGTTCCTTTCTCTCTTTCTTCTTTTGGTATTCCCATTACACCTGTGTTTACATTTTGTAATTGTCCAATAGTCCTTAGATGTTATGTTCCACCATTTTCATTCTCTTTGCATTTCAGTTTTGAAAAATTCTATTGACCGAGCTTCACACTCACTGATTCCTTCCTCAGCTGTGTCCAGTCTACCAGTAAGCCCATCAGAGGCTGTCTTTACTTCTGTTAGCTCTCTTTTAAAATTTCTACCATTTCCTTTAGATTTCTTCTTAGAGTTTCTAGCTTTATGCTTACATTGCCCATCTGTTGCTGCATGTTGCCTATTCTTCCCACTATAGTTTTATTTAATTAAAGTGTAGTTGGTTTACAATATTATATTAGCTTCAGGGTTACAACATAGTGGTTCAATATTTTATAGATTATATACCATTTACAGTCTTTATAAAATATTGGCTATATTCCCTGTGACCCTATTATAGTCTTTTGCATATTAATCATAGTTTTAAATTCCCAGGCTGGCAATTCCAACATCTCTGTCGTATCAGTCTGGTTGTCTGGTTCTGATGCTTGCTGTCTCTTCAGACTGTGTTTTCTGCCTTTAGTAGGCCTTGTATTTTTCTTGTTGAAAGAGGGACATGATGTACTGGGTGAAGGAACTGAGTCAGACCTTGATCATGAGCTGTTTGTCCACAAGGCTACGAGTTAGGCTGTGCTCACTGTTTGCTGTAGCTGTTGGTGTCATAGGCTAAAATGTCCTCTGCTGTCCTTGTTTTGCTCCTCTGCTGTCTTTGGGTTTCCTAAGAGACTGTCTTAAATAAGAGCTGAGGAAGGACATTCATCCATTTGTCTTCCTCCTGTGTCTGGCTCCTGGGCATCTTCTTCCTTGAGATATAACTGTCTCTTTCTGCCTGTCTCTCCATTTTTTTAGAGGTGGCGGGGGGACAGTAGTTTGCCTTCTGACCTCAATTACCAGATGGATCTAAGGAGAGTTGTTGACTTTCAACCTGCTCAGCATTTTGGTTGTGGTGAGGATGGGAAAGACAACGTCAGAGTTCCTTACCCGCTGGGCTTGGAACTGAAAGCTCAGGAATTATTTTATGTGTCTTTCTGAATAAGTTGAGGAGGAGGTTGAAACTAAGAACTACATAGTCCTGTAGGAATTAAGAGCTCAACCCCTTTGGAGTCAACAGTTTTAGAGTGAAAGAACATTTCAGTTCATCTGACCCAGTTTCTTCATTGTAAAGATGATTAAGACCCATGGAGATTAACTGACTAGTTCACATAAGGCAGCATGTTTTCTGAGGCAGAACTGGGGTGTGACTTAAGTTTCCCAACTCTTTGCTCACGACTTTTCAACCCAAACAGCTCTTTTCAGCACAGATTTTTGAAAGGACTTCTTGCATCTGTAGGAGAAGTGTAACTATACCAATTTTATCATCGGAAAGACAAGGGAAAGGCACACAAGCAGTAACTTTAGAATATTAAAGTGGGTAATCCTGAAATCTAAGTATGCTTTGGGGAATTAGTCCTCTTTTTTCTTGTCATAAGCTTGACAAGTAGGTCTTTGAATTTTACTCTACCTCAATCCCCAATTAGCATGAGGCAATTAGATCTCTGGCTAAAAATCACTCATGAATGGACAAGGTCAGGAGTCAAGTCCCTTGTGAAATGTTATATTCACAACTGTAGTTGTATTAACTAAAAATAAATAAACCAGTTGTGTTCAATCAATTGCCAAACAGTAGCTTTTAAAAGCATCAATTTTTATCAATATGTAAATGTTCAAGCATTTAAAGTCATGATCACATTGACCAAAAAACCCCAGAAACTATTTGACTAATGCTCCCTAACGTGGATAAAAAACACATCATTTGGTTGGATCGTAAACAATTTTAAATTTAATCTGATAGCAAAGAGAACTCAGGGGGGCTGAACTCTTCACCTGGAACAAAAAGTGAGTCAACTTTGTTCTAAGAACTTTAGGTTCATTTTCCAGCAGTGCTTGTCCTCTTGGCTCTTCCACAGCTTGACTCTGTTTACTGCTGTCCTCTGTTTCATGCATTTGATGAACCTACTATGTCCTTAATTATTTAAGGCCAGGAGGAGGGCTTTGTGTGACCTGACTTTGTATCTTCTGTGTCTGGAACAGTGTCAGGCAAATAATGGCTGATAACATTTACATTTTTAGCTATCGTGACTAGTAAGAAAAGGCTGTCTGTTCTGTTGTTAGTCTACATAAACATATCACTGGCTCAGTTTGAAAGGAAAAGTTCATATTATTTGCATTAGCTCATTACTTATTACAGCTCTACAAATAACTTATTATTTCTAAAGTCCCAATTAAGCAATTTCATCCCAAATAATTTGCTCAAGAGCCAGCTCTGTGAAAATATGAGTGTTGCCTGATGGAGTCTGTTCACCTCACCTGAGAATAGGGTCCTGATGTGGAACACACCTGCATGAAGTCTGGTTAGCCTTACTGCAATCTACCTTTGAGTATTCAGGGTGCTAATATACGTTGTGGACCAGGAAGATGGAGGTATAAAACCTGGTTTTTCTTGTATTTGTCTGACATCAACCCTCATTCCACCTCCATTTTTTTTGGAATGCCTTTGGGGACTACTGTTTGAACACACTTTGAAAAATGCTTTTGTGGAGAAAAGCACATGGGTTTTAAAATCAGCTTTGAATTCAAATCTAGCATCTAACAGTTACTATCTATTGGATGAAGAGCAAATTATTTAACCCCTGCATATACTAATGTCTTCATCTGGAAAATGGGCGTAATGACATTTCTACTGAGTTGTGGTAAAGATTAACTGTAATAATATATAAAAACTGCAAATTACAGTGCCAAACACATTTTAGTTTATCAACAAGTTGATTTTCATGCCCTCAGCTTTATCCATGCCTCCTAATATCACAACCCCATTTAATGAAAAATAATGATTCAAACTCAAATCTAATTCCAATGTTGATGCTTTTCTCAGCTCTGCACATTTTTAGATAAGACAAAAATAAACAGTAGACATTTATGATAAAATTTATATACACCAGTACGTGATACAGTGTGTGTGTGTGTGTGTGTGTGTGTGTGTGTGTGTGTTTGTGTGTGTGTGTCCATAGAGCACAGAAAGGTAGGGACCAGCAGACACTGGACGAAGAGACAAAAATTGTGCTGAGCACACTCTCTCCAGCTCCCAAACTCATGATTTTTTTGGTAAAATGTGGTGATAGTATGAGTTCTACACCCTCATAATTTCATTCAATAATGGCTGTAAAGACAAATAACTGCAGTAAAAGTAAATTTTTGTTTGGAAAATGTTGAGAAGAAACATACCTTTTTCCTCTACTTTTCCAAGTTCTCGCTGGGACAAATGACAGATTAATAAAAGCCTACAAATTTATTTAATGTAAGTTTTATGTGGCACAGGGGCTGTCACAAGGAAAGCTGTTAAACCTGAGCGTGTTTATGCCGGGTTTGATGGAGAGTGGAGTCCCGGGAAGGCATGACAGGTCAAAGATGAGCCAATGTGGAAAACCAGGGAAACCTAGAGAGCCTGCTCATTCAGGTCCTCTGTGTGTCCCCTCTTCTTCAGGAAGGATGCTCTGCCCCTGCAGGGCACGGAGGCCCCCTCAGGTGAGGGCTAAAGGACCGCCTCACGGCGCGGGCTTACAGCCTTCCTGCACCTGCTGTTTCTCGGATGCCTTTAGCCTGAAATATTCAATGCACCAGGGTGCCACGTTTAGGGTTACCGTTCTGAAGTCTATCTAAAATAAACCTGGTATAAGATTTTTTAAAACAGGTGTACTTCTAAACTAATTCTCAATGGCACTAAATCTATGGTTAACATGCCACATTTATTTTAGTTCATATATTTTTTAATCCTTTATTTATAATATTTGTTATTTATTAGAGCATTCAATTTACATTTATTGTGATTATTATTATAGCTGTCTTTAAATCTTCCAATTTACTACCTTCTGTTTTATAGCCTACACTTTTTTTCCTTTTGTATTAATTATATTTTTATTTTAATCTCCCCATATATTATCTTTGAATTTATATATTTTGTTTATAATTCTTAGTAGTTATCCTAGAGGCTAAAAGATACATTCTTCATTTATCAAAATCTAATGTAAAGTGATTATTTTACCTCATTTGGGATGCCGAAAGATCTTAAAACCCCTGAACCCAGAAGAGCTCACATTTTGAATTCCATTTGGAGTTATATGACCAATTATTCAAAGACAAACTAGAGTTTTAAAATGCCATAATCTCCCTGGGGGTAAGAGTAAAAATTGCTAGTAATAATGCCAATTCTCCATCTGACATGAGAAGAAGGTTTTAGCAGTTTGCAATGTTCCATTTATCTTCAAGGGCATTCCTCTGAATATAAGATTCTCACATCAGTCACATAGGTAATGTTTATCATTGACATTTTGGAAGACACACGATCACCAATATGTTCCTTACTCCTTTCGAAGTTCATACCAAAAACTCCTCAGTGCAGAAACTGTCTTTTCTTTGCTTCCTTATTTTCCAACAACTTGCAAAATAAGCCTACCAGATGGAGGGGAGTTAACAATAATAGGATACAAATTCCATTCCTGCCCTAACTTTTCTAATCTGATCTTGATTCTATCAAAAAGAAGAAATCTGGCCCTCACTTTCACACTGCTTCTGACGTCTTGTTATTACTGTCACTGTAGAAGGAGGCTTTTTAGGAGTTCGAGCTCATGAAAAGCGCTTTCTCCCAGATTCCTCTCCACTCCGTATCTAGACCTAAAGAGCAGTGTACGAAAATAGAACTCGTTCAATACATTAATAAATTTGTCTTCATCCTTGCCTTTGCTTAAGTCCTTAGTTTCTTGCAAGAAAGGAAAAATGAGTTGATGTTAGGGAAGAAATCAAAGCAACCCCCTCTGGCTAACACGGGGGGCGGGTCACACACTGTGCAAATTTTTCTCTCTCGTCCTTATTTTAGAAAACATGAACACAATTGTTAATCCACTGAAGACATCAACTGTGGAAGACAGAGACCCACCTCTGAGCCCTCCCACGCAGGAGGGGCTGGAGACGGTGCTGGCCCTCCCCAGGCCACCTCATGTTCATCTTTTCATCTTCAGAAGAGGGACAGAGCTCTCCCCCTGCTGCTGTCACTTTGAGATGCCCCCCAGTATCAATCTCTCCCCAAATGCTAAGGAGACGGTGACCACTGAATATTCAAAATGTGACTACTCAAATGAAAATTTTAAATGTTTTTTAAATACCAGTAAACACCGAGGATATGCTTTCAAAATCTGCAGCTATTTGTTGCTATGTCCCATTTTTACGCTAGATCGAGTGGATGCCTTCCACACTCGTACTGTAATGCGTGAAGAGAAGCAGCCATGTGACCCCTCAGATTCCGACCCCATAGGAGGAACAACAGGACAGAAGGAACACAAGACAAAACCCGAGAGAACACTGGCTTCCTTTACTCTCCAAATGACACGGTGTTTAGCTTGTGATTACAAATCACTTCTCTGAAAGGACATCAGAATATAACACTATGACAATAACACCCAACCAGAATAGGGAGCCTCCTTAACACCAAGAGCAGAAAGGCAGAGGCTGCTGTCTCATAGAAAAGAAAGGATAATGGGATGGAGACCTTGTCCAGGACCACATCAGGGAATAGGTTTGGGAACCTCTCCTCCCAGGAATGCCATCAGAGTGGAAGATAAAGACTAATAATGCATATTAAATGTTGCCAACCTCTGAGCCAGGCCAATCCCACTCTCTAAAACAAGCATGCTTCAATCCTAAGTGTTTGGTGTCAGTTCCATTTGATGGATGAGGGAGACATAATCTTGGGCACCTAACTAGGGTCACCCTTGAAGAGGGTGCAAATTTTGACTACTGTACGGTAATAAATTTGAGGGGTGACCTTATGATAATTGTTGATTTTGTGATTGCACAATATTTTCCCGTATTCTTTTTCTTAGATTCACATTGCTAATTCCAGAGGTCATTTTCTGGAATATTTATAATATTCGTCATATTTTTATATGACGTCATATTTAATATTTGGCGAATATTATCCCAAATCCCTGGCAAGAAACGATGGATTATTTACCACCTAACTGTCCCCACCCCATGGAGATCCTCCTTCCTGAAGAAATGTAAGGAAACAGTTTTGAAAAGGAATATCTCGGTGTCTTATTACAGAAATCTCTTTGTATCATTTATTTCTATTTATTTCCGTTAGTTTCAAGCTTAGCTCT
This sequence comes from Physeter macrocephalus, assembly GCF_002837175.3. NCBI lineage: Eukaryota > Metazoa > Chordata > Mammalia > Artiodactyla > Physeteridae > Physeter > Physeter macrocephalus. Next base: position 110,841,822 of record NC_041233.1, read on the forward strand.
TTAAGATAAGGGTATTGTTTTCTTCTAAGGCACTAGCTTCTGAAGGAACAGAGTATGATTTTAGTAAATATATGGTGAAGGAACAAATCAATGAATAAAATACATTTCTTGTTTGTTCACAGAGCATTTTTATCCTAATTTTTATTAGTTCTGTAATGATGTTCTCAGGATTCAATTTACCTTTTGAGTAGCTGCAGTCTCATTTTCCATTAAAATATTTATTGCTTAGTTATACACAAATTTTTCTGTACTGAGGCCTGATTTTGAAAATTACTTGAGAAATAACTCTAGAAACTCTAAAATAGGTAAACAGAAAGAGAAATTTACCAATTTCAGTTTCATTTTTTATTCTATTATTTATAAAACATTTCCAATTCATCAATTTGCATTTATCCCAATCTGATACTACCTGCTACCTGGAATCACTGACCAGCCTAAAAAGTAATGACTAAATTAAAAGGTGGGATAATTAATGCATAACAAGGGCTTTTATAATTTGAAATCTCCCAGGAGTCTCTTCTCTCATAGAATCCACTGGTAAATACACAGACTGGCAGGGATCAGAATTCAGCTCTGACTGACACTGAGCCCCAAACTACCCACCCTTGGCCGGCAGCGACCGTCTCACGATGACAAGGCTGACTCAGCCCATCACTGGGGGGGTTTGTTTCTTCATCTCCAGCTGTCAATCACCTATGCAGTTGGGCATTTGGCACAGATGGTGGTACCGACCCTGGATAAAAGAAGCAATTCTTTCCAAACGTGTTTCTCTAATTTGGTTTTGATGTTGTGCTGTGTGTTTGCATGTCTCCTCAGGGACTGTCATATTTCCACCTTTGGGTGGCTTTCCCATATGCTTTCTGTTTTAGTTGCTTTGTTTTTATAACACTATTCTCCTTTTGCTTTGTGAAAGGCAAGTAAGAAAATTCAGTTGTTTTCATGCCTTCTCTCTTACCTGCACACCAACAAGCTATACAAAAGCCCACCACTAACATGAGAGGTCTCTATGAAATTTTAGATAGCTGAAGGTCACAAAATGGACCAAAACTGATTGGTGCTATGGCTTATATTTGCTTGTACTTTTTTTTAAAAGTTGAATTAAAAAAAAAAATTAAAGGAGTAACAGTTGTAACTGGGGGCTTACAAACAACATTTTAATTACAAAAAGAGAAAGCTCAAACGGATTTTGAAACCTCAAATACTCTGAGTTGGCCTCTTGAATAATCTCCCTTGTAAGGCTCTCCATCTGGGGATGAAGATATAAAACTGTAACATTTCTATCATCTTTTTTGTATTCAGTAGGAATGTATATAACACACAAATTTCGGCATCCGAGTTCTAAGCTAGTCTATGTGGTCATTCATTAATTCATCAAACATTCTCTGAAAAAAATATTCCAGGAGTGAGTTAGGGTCTTAGAGGAACAAAAATCAAGACACATTTCTCATTCGTAAGGAACACAAGCTTAATAAAGAATGTAGTTTTACAAACAGATAATTATTAACAAAATCTGAAATGAAGAGCATTTGATGTGAAGAAAATGAGCAGAGTAAGAGACTGCTCTCTGGAGATGTGGCTGGGGAGTGACTTTTGAAAAAAAGTCAGAAAGCATAAGCTGTGCTGCTTCTTTTTTTTACAGTCATTTTGCTTTCTCTTCTTGCATGACTACAACATCTAGGGTTGATTTTCTTTCTTTGACTTTCTCATCAATCATAAATCTTTAGATAGAGATATAGAACAGACGTTATTATGCTTTGGTTTGCCAATCTGTACACACATAAAAATCTCTTAGCCTCTTAAGAGACACCTAAAATTAACGTATAGTCCTTTTACATTATGTGTCCTACACACTAAATATCAAGCAGAGAACTAAATAATAGGAGTTCCTATACATTGTATTTCTATATAGAAATATTGGAAAAGGATGGAATATAGCCAGGAAAAAATAAACTCACATTTCTAGATTTAAAACCAGATTTTATAAACAAATGTTCTACTGTGTTGAGAAAAAGATCACAGTAAAACCTAAGATGTTTTTCCTTTAAAGAAAGACCACAGATGAGACTATCTTAATGAATTCTTGCAAAGCCAAACACAATAAAATGAAACATTTTATTACCTGGCATTGCCTTTTGTTGTTGATGTTTTCCTCTTTTGCAGCGGAGGTTTACAAAGCATACAAAGCCTTGAGTGAGCAATATCATATAGTTAATGAAATGAAAGTTAGAGGTCAATAATAAGATCACTTTCCAAGTTCAACAGAGGATGCTGTGGGTGTTCACCCAGTCAAAGCCACAGCAGGGGGATGAGGTCCCTGTGCTTGAGAAGTAGAAGAGCTAAGACAAAATACAACCAATTTCCAGTGATTTTGCTCTGATTATAAATTATTGAGAATGGGCTGCCTCTCCTTCTCCTCTTTAATCACGTGGATTTTTACAATTTTAATTGAGGAATACTTCTGTCAGGCCAATACAGTCAAGTACTCAAATCTATCTGTTCCACAGACATAGCAGGCACTTCCATTTCAGAATTCTTGAGACCTCCGCTCCATTCGCACTTATTTTATGACAGGACCTGAGCTGCCCTCCTGCTGCCTGCCCACCTCCCACTCTCAGTCCGGTGGGGTTTCTGTAGAGCTGGGACCATCCTGAGAGTCTTGGGTGGACAGCACACCAAGATAAGGCAATTGGCTCTCCTCATGTCCCTGCCTAGAGCGATCATTTCTTCCATGATCTTATGGGAAACTCAAGCCGACCGGGGCCAAGGGGAGCCACGTCTAGTGTTCTTGCAGCCGGGAAGCAAGCTGGTCCACGCAACCCTGTAACTCTTGCAACAATCTAGACCCGTCCTAACACCTGACTCTGAGCCCTGCACCTAGCTGTTACTGAGGTCATTGGTGATTTTGGAACATTCACTTATTAGGAGGCAAAAATCTTTATTTTTTAAAATAACACTAGTGGATGCCTGAAAGAACTTTACATTATAAAGCACTGAACATATATGTTTATACATGTATCATTTCAAGCTCAAACATTACCAATAAACTTAAAGGTACACTCAACAAATACCAAACTCACAATAAAGTAAATACAGTATTAGAATAAATTTTGCAGCATAGTCCTAAAAAATTTTCAATATTCTTACAAAACATTCTATTACCTTTATAGAAGATTTATCTTAAACACTGAAGACTTCCCTTCCATTGTAAAGCAATTATTCTCATCCTTGTAAAAGGGTTATACTCTCTTGATGTTGTTTTTGCTCGTTTTCTTAAAAATGTCATTACTCATTGGTTAATTGGTAGATGTTTTATGAGTCTATGAAGATTTTCACTTTGTTCCTCTAGATATTTGAACACATACTGCAAGAATATCAAAATTACTTATAATTCTTAACATCTAAACACGTTTATTCCTGAGAGTTAGTCCAGTGTGAGAAGCTGTTACGTCCTTTACTCCATGCAACTGTCGTTGAGGAGCTGCTGGTCTCGCTGAGACATTATCAGGCGGGATTCATTCACGCGTGCTCAGTCACTCAGTGAACACGGGTAGGATATTTTCTATGTGCCAAGGACTATTCCAAGTGCTTTGCAATCTCCATTCATTTTTTACAAATTAAATATATACATATAATATGAAATATTGATTCATTAAATATTACTGCACATCAGCTCTAAGAAAGGCATCCATCAGCTGCTTCAAGTTCCTGGGAAGCTAGTATGATTTTGCACAGCAACCTGTAATTACTGGTGTAAAGCTGCCTATAGGAAGCATGTTATCTAACCAGTCAGAGACTGCCCATTCTCTCATGTATTTTAATTAGAACTGATATTACCAGATGGTACAATCCCCTTCCCATCTACTAAGCAGCCAATTGCTATATTCAATAATAACCTAAATATATCTTTAGCAACTCAATTAAACATCAAAAAGCTCAACAAACAAAACATATTTTAATCCCCTCATATAAGAATATTTGAAGTTATGGCAATATTTGTTACACTTATGATTCTCAAGTTATAAATGATCTCAGAGGTATAACATGAGTTCTACCAAACAGTGTGGATGATGCTTGGATTTAGACCTCCCATGTAATTCCAGATATTTATAGAATGAAAGTGCTAAAGTAAATTATGCTTTATAACATGGTATCCATCTTCATTACTATATTCTTGAATACAATGAAAGCGTTTCAGGACTAATATAAAAATTATTTCTTTAGATTAACTTTTTCCTGAATATCTGTATGTATTTTTCCCACTTAGATATTCAGGGAAAGAAATAAAACCCATATGTGTATCTTTTACTAGTTAACAAAATGAAGACTTGGGATTTATGTATTTACAATCTTAAATTCTCCTAAAAATAAACCTGAATGTTATTTTAATCACTAAAAGATTCATGATGAAAATGATGGAGAAGGAAGCTAAGGATTTTATTATGTTTTCACATTTACTCAGCATAGGTAAACTTTCTTATTATGAAAAACTATTGTCATACTAGTTTGCCAGAATCTTGCTTTTGTGTGTGTGTGTCCTGAAAATTTATTGTTCCTAGATACGCTTTCAAGTAAAATTAGAGAAATTAATGATCATTTCCTATCTTTAATAGCCTCTGGTTTCCAAAAATGCATTATTATTTATCATAATGGCAAGCACTCAATAGTTGTTTTCAAATTAGTGCATTAACATTTCAAATTAATGAATAAATGAAAGTATCAAAAAACCATATATACACAGCAACAGTTATGACATAGTAGCTTTTTACATGTTATTTATTATCTTAACTTTGTGCAAATTATAACTTCAGCAGAATCAAGTATCTTTCTTACTTAAGGTCTCAAAGATCAGAGCTTTAACTGTATCCCACATACGCATTCATTCTGAATACATAACATTTCTTTCAGCCACCGAAGTATCTACTGTTCATACCATAAACTACTTTAGAGATATAACAACAGTTTTACCAAATGGTATGAGCTAAGCTTAGACTGTAAGACAAAAATGGATGAAATTTTAGATATTATAGAATAAAATAGTTGAGTTGGTGTCAATTATGTTTTCTGACATGGTATCCATCTTGATTATTGTATTCTTGGATATAATGAAAGTAGATAAGGAGTGAGATAAAATTCATTTCTTTAGACTACCTTTTCCTGAATATTTGTATGCATAGTTTTTTTTCTACTTAGATAGACAGAAGATCCCTCTGTGTATCCTAAAATCTGCATTTTAATCACTATTTTACTTTTCGGATGTGCAAATCCCAACTAACTTTAAGCTCCTCATGAAATGAAAGCCACCGTAGGCAGGCAGGAAGACAAATAAGTGTCTAATGGCTTTCCCACATAGAGGGAGGGCAGACAGTGAGAGGGTCTGTGCACCAACAACAATGCTTCTAAGAATCACATGGGGAAAAAGAATAAATGGATGGAGGACCGTCAGCATAGGTGCTGAAAGAAAGGGAATTGAGTCTCCTTTGTCAGAAATCTGAAGACGTTTCCACAGCGTAATGATGACAGGACCACGAGAAAGATAACACCCGTGAAGAATGCACGGAAGATGCCGTGGAGAAACCCCTTGGCAGCCCTGCACCTGCAGGGGGAGGGAGAGAAGGAAGACAGGTTGGTAGGACAGCTGACAAGCAGGCCGAGGAGTCACAGAAACTACAAAGAGGCACTCGGAGTCTTCGGGGAGAGAACCTGGGCCGGGGCTCCTCTACCTCCTTGATATTCCAACATCACTGCGTGGGTGTTTTTGTTTAAGTACCTTCTCACCTTCTAGCACTACAAGACACTCTGGGTCATCCTGCCATAGCCCTAGAATCAGCCATTTGTCCAGTAATCCCTGGTTCCTCTTCCTAGAGAAAGGTTTAGAAGCCAAGATATGGGGCCTAAGTGTGCTCCTTGCTACTGGTATTTCATTGCTTGAAGGAACGCTAATCTGACAGAGCAAAGATATGCATGTGTATACTAACCTGTGCGTATACTCGTACCTATAAACATTCCTATATGTAACCATCTGTATCAATAGTAAGCTGAACCTGAGTTTTTACTGATGCTTCCAACTCTAACCCATCACTACGGGGATCATTCTCATCACCTCCCTTTGCTTATATCTGCAAACTCCCAGTTCAGCAGTGATAAGCTAGGCTGTCTACACCAGCAACCATGTTCCTAACTGTTCATGGATATGTATCCATGAGCATATACATATACAGACACATATACATACATTCCCGGCACGTGTATGTCCAGTGTAGTGGCTTTAGAATTGCTAACCTGTAACCCCATGGGACACAGCTTTATGGACTAGAGCGTGCTGCCCACGTACAGTTCCTTTTGCTTTTAGTCTCACAGAGGCTACTCATTTCTCAAGTTTCTTGGATCAGCACCTTTTTCCTCAGGCCATTAAGTGAAATCATCTCATACATTTGGAAAATATTTAGATTAGTTGGTCATATTCCACATTCCATCCTGGGATTCCCAGACTTCCTAAATTATTTTTTAAACTTTTGCACACATTAAGGCTCACTCTTTTCCTGTAAAGTTCTATGTTCTATAGTTTTAGATACATGCTTAGTGTCTTGGATCATAATTACACTATCACACAGAAATGCTCACCACCATAAACAATTCTTCTGTGCCTCACACTAAGCCATAATGCCTGCATTATCAAACCACTGGTAACCACTGATGTTCTCCATCTCTACAGTTTTGCACTTTGGGGAATTTTCTATAATTGAAATAATATAGTAAATGATATTTTCTGAATGACTTCTTTCACTTATTGGTCTGCATTTAAGATTCATCAATGTGTTTTCATGGGTTGCTAGTTCATTAATTTTTATCACAGTATAATAATCCAGTGTATAAATATATGACACATTATTTATGCATTCACCTATTGAAGGACAGCTCACTTGCTTCCAGTTTGAGGCAAATATGAATAAAGCTAGTATAGACAACTTTGTGCAGTTTTTTTTACAGAAAAAGATTTAAAATCAGTAAATTAAATATCTAAGCAAGCCAGCGATTGCTGGATTGTATACTAAGACAATGCTCAGTTTTGTAAGAAACTGCCGATCTGTCTTCCAAAGTGGCCGCACCATCCTGCACTCCCACCAGCAATGGAGAGTTCCTGCTGCTCCACGTCCGAATCAGCATATGGTGTTGTCACTGTTCCGAATGCTGGCCATTCTAATAGGTGTATACTGCTATCTCATTGTTGTTTTAATTTGCATTTCTCTGATAGCACACGATGTGGAGCACCTTTTCATATGCTATTTGCCCTCTTTATATCTCTTTGGAGAAGTGTCTGTTAAGGTCTTTGGCTCATATTTTAATCGGGTTGTTTGTTCTCTTTTTGTTGAGTTTTAATAGTTCTTATACATAATGGATAACAGTCCTTTATCAGATGTGTCTCTTGCAAATACTTCCTCCTAGTGTGTGGCCTGTCTTCTCATTCTCTTGACATTGTCTTTCACAGAGCAGAAGTGTTTAATTTTAATGAAGTCTAGCTTATCATTTCTTCCTTTCATGGATAATGTTTTTAGTGTTGTATCTAAAAAGTCATTGCCATACCCGAGGTCATCTAGGTTTTCTCCTGTTATCTTCAAGGCATTTTATAGTTTTGTGTTTTATATTTAGTTCTGTGATTTATTTTGAGTGAATTTTTTTGAAAGGTGTAAGGTCTGTGTCTATATTATTATTTTTCTGCACATGGATGTTCAGTTTTTCCAATACCATTTGTTGAAGAGACTGTCTTTGCACCACTGCCCTCGCTCCTTTATCAAAGATAAGTTGACTAAATTTATGGGAGTCTATTCTGTTCCACTGGTCCATTTGTCTGTTCTCTCACCAACACCATACTGTCTTGATTACTGCAGCTTTAGAGTCAGTTTTGAAGTCAATAAGCAATGTCCTCCAATTCTGTCTTCTTTAACATTGTGTTGGCTATTCTGGGTTTTTGCCTCTCCATATAAACTTTAGAATCAATTTCTAGATATCTACAAAATAACTTGCTGAGAATTTGGTTGGTAGCACATTGAATCTATGTGGCGAGCATTGCCCTCTGAGGAATGCGCCATTAAGACCCTCCTAAGTCTCAGGGCCCGATTGTACTCTCCTTGGTATGCATCCTGGACTTCACGGTATGAACGTAAAAAAGGAGATGGCCTTTGGCCAGATCGCTCCAGGGACCTGCTCAGATACTGAGAGTCCCTGGTTGTTCCCTAAAGCTAGGAAAAGCAACCCTGGAGGGGAAGGTGGTGCCTTTGTGGAACAAGCCATAAACCCGTTTCCGCGCCTGCGAGCAGCAGGATGTTCGCGGCGCCGAGGCCCGCCCCGGGCGCTGAGACCGAGCCCTCGAGACAGTGGCATTCCTTTCTTTTAGGGCACAATGACT
>NC_041233.1:110850295-110927836 GCF_002837175.3 Physeter macrocephalus
CACAATGACTGTGAAAAGTCCCTGCTTTAGGGGTATATATATGACTATGCTTTGTTATTAAACTTGCCTTGCAACCATCAGTTGTTTGTGCCCTTCTGATCCCATACCTTGGTGCTCTCAGTTCCCTACCCCCTCTCGTCGATTGTTGCTACACTTTGAGGACCCACCGCGGCTGGCGGCAAATCTAGAGATCAAATTGGGAAGAACTGACATCTTGACAACATTAATCCTTCATATCCATTAACTTGGAGTATCTCTCCATTTATTTAGTTCTAGGATGTTCGGCAGCAGGATGTTCGGCGGTGCCGAGCCCCGCCCCGGGCGCTGAGACCGAGCCCGCGAGACAGTGGCATTCCTTTCTTTTAGGGCACAATGACTATGCAAAGTCCCTGCAGATATGGTGGCGACTAAGCCGAGATAAAAGACCAGTTCTACAGAACAATGTTTATACAAGGTTTCTGCTTTAGGGCGCAATGACTGTTAAGAGTCCCTGCTTTAGGAGTATATATATGACTAGGCTTTGTTATTAAACTTGCCTTGCAACCATCAGTTGTTTGTGCCCTTCTGATCCCATACCTTGGTGCTCTCAGTTCCCTACCCCCTCTCGTCGATTGTTGCTACACTTTGAGGACCCACCGCGGCTGGCAGCAAATCTAGAGATCAAATTGGGAAGAACTGACATCTTGACAACATTAATCCTTCATATCCATTAACTTGGAGTATCTCTCCATTTATTTAGTTCTTCTTCTATTTCCTTCATCAGAGTTTTATAGTTTTCCTTACATAAAGCTTGTATTTTGTTAGATTTATACCTAAATATTTCAGTTTGGGGACTGGTAAGATAAATAGTATTGTTTTAAATTTTGAATTCCATTTGTTCATTGCTGGTATATAGGAGAAAGACTGACTTCTGTATACTAACCTTGTATCTTGCAATTTTGTTATAATCACTTATTCCAAGAGGCTCTCGGTGCCTTTGTAGATGTTCTTTATCAAATTGGGGATTTTCCCAACTATTCCTAATTTGATTAGAGTTTTAACATCTCTACCTTTTCAAAGTAAGTGATTTAAAGATAGTTTCTGGTTTCTATGTATATATCTTATTTTTACATCATTTTAGTAATAGCAACATTATAACAAAACCCAAACGTTTATTGAGTGTTTATTTTAGCCCTAGTCTTGTGCTATTTTGAAAGATAATCTGTTACTTCCCCAAACAACCCTATGAGGCAATAGAGACAATAATGTTATCTGCAGATATTTTTGAAGATTAAGTGAGGAAATGAGTGTCTGATATTCAGAGTAGTGCCTGGGACATATCACACACCCAGCAAATGTTAGTGCTGATTCAGAATGAGCTGAGATAGTTCTTCGGTCAACTTTGTTTTAGGTTACTGAAAGATTACAGATTTAGAATTCTAATAGAACTGTAAAAATGGAGTTTCAAACACAAGTTCAGCGACGGCGACGTTCACTAGGACAGCCACTCCTGCCACGCTCACCTTGCCCATTAGTAAATGTGGGGCCCACGGCGTGGCCAAAACACTTTGTAGCTGGCGGATAGCCTCAACCCTTGCTCTCCTGGAGCCAACAACACTGGACAGAAAATGCTTTACTCTATCAATTCTCAGTTCTCTGTTACACAACTCTGAGTATGTGTTAGGGTTTCGTGCAGATCATGAATAAGTTTCCTATTTCTTAGCCCAAGCAAAAAAAGCCCTTTCTAAATGCTGAATCCACAAAAAGCACTAGCAGAGTCTCCTGAGCTTAATAAGACAGGAAGATCTAGGGATCCAGAGTCAGACAGCATCTGTATAGCAGATAAAGACAGTGTTTATCTAGAAATAAATTGCTTACAGCTTTCTGAACTATTTACAGAATGTATGACAGGGTCTGCCAATTAGGACCCTGAAACTAAAAACTGATGGGTTAGCACTGGCCAGGTCACACGAGCAGGACGATGACAACACCATGGAATAGCCAGTGGTGCCCCAACAGGGAGAGTAGTCCTTTAGTCACACTGATTAAGAGATGAGGCCAGTTACACGAAGAAGGAAAGCTGAGGACAGCTACTTGGTCCAACTTGTAGGCTTTAGATGGACTTTAAAAAAAAAATACCTGTAAGTAAAATAAACTGTATCTTACAAAAGATATAAGTTGTCTTTCTCAAAAATTTCTTTTCCCTACATTCTAGGCACTGTATGTCCGTGCAAGGCAGAAAGCTCTACTCAACTCTTCTTCTACTGGAGTTGAAATTCTGGTATAGTCAATAAGACCAGGTTAAAATAAAAAGGGAAAGAATATTTCCTTTATTCTCCTCATTCTGAATTCAAATGTTATTTTTTTGTAGAATTCCAACTTTCAACATCTGTGTACTGCAAGTTACCTCACACCCACGTGAGAGCAAGTCCTATTCACATGACACACTCCTGTGGAGATCCTCAGAGGGCCATGGACCAGCACTTGCTGTCATTTACTAAGTGGATTCTGATATAAGGGCATCTCAGAAGCTGACCCAGAAGATGAGTTAAACTTAGAGAAGATGGTGAGTAGCCATCAGCAAATACATAAGCAAAATATCAGTTTCTGGAATTTGAAATGAAGGGAAAATACTGCTTGCTCTGGCTGTTCTGTCCCCCCAGATGTAGAGATGGACATACAAGGGGTATGTATCCTTAGAAATGACTTGCTCTAATGGGGAGATAATAGTTTGAGGCCTGGAATAGAATCTATTTTGTCAAGAATATAGGCAGCTGTCTTCCTCTCTCTTAAAGACACCGTTTTTGCTTTTTCAAATATTTAGTTCCTTATGGTCTACTGCAAACAATGGCTAACAGGGTAGAGTTTGCTTCTATGATTTTATTAAGGAGTTGGAAAGGAAACATTCTGTGAAGAGGGAAAAAGATGAGAAAACTGGAGGTATTCACGTTTGAGTGCAGCAGAGCAGAGAGCTTATAACTAGTTTCAAATATTATACAGTCTATTACATAACTCAAGCTTACTAACTGTTCACTGCCCCACACTGAACTGAAGAACAGGAAAGAAAAAATGAGATCTGCATTACGAGTAAAGAAAAAATCTTTAAAGTATGGGTTATGAGAAACAGGACAAAGGGTATCAAAGGCACTCATCAAAGACTTCTGCAGGAGTTTTTTGTAATTAGTGTTTCATTATTATCCAACATTTCTATACATGATTCATATTTGTATCACATGTATGACATAATATACAACATAGTTTATTTAACCATATGGGGCAAAAAAAATGAAGGAGTCATAGTTTGAAAACATCACATTTGAATGATTTACCTTTGTTACAACAAAACAAGTGTGGATGTGCTGTTCTCCACAATCTCTGGGCAATGGTATTTCTTCGTATTTGAGTTAACACCTTGTATTTACAATTAGGACAAATACAAACATTTTTTTCATTATATGTGTTTGCATTTGGATACATCATTTAAATTATGCCACATTAGCATTTTATCCTGAATCATAAGCAATGTCATGAATACATCACTCTTCCTAAATTAAACAAAGCCATCTTGGTTTGTTCTTTAGTTTGCTAATCAGCAAATAAACAGTAGATCCACGTAGCAGGTAACTTCATAAAGTCATTGTACTTATTTTCTGAAGTTAGAAACAGATGTAATTTATATGTGCTTTTCTGTCTTTCATTAGCAAAAAACCCTGTGAGAGACTAAGTGGTTAGTATTCAATTCACTATTACCCCCATTAAAAAAAAATGGGTCTCTTTTTCCCCAAAACAGCACTAGTGAAGGCTTAGCGCTAGATCCAGTCAGCAGACGAACGAGGAACACAAGGCTGCCGAGCGTCTTATAACCTTGAGTACAGATGTGTTCTCTCAGCTGATTAATTTATGTTCATATAATTATTTCATATAAAATCAAAACTAAATATTTTATGTGTCATGTTGGAGAATGTTTAATGATACAAGCATCATCAAATTATTACTAAGTCATTTTAGCTGTAATCAAGCAAGAGTCATGAGATAAAGTTGTAAAGAAACTTTATTTTTGTCTCTTACTACCCTTTGAAAATGGTTCTGGGAAATCTTATTCCCTAATGGTTCTCACCATTTCGGGGTAATTCTGGTTAGGACACGTAATAATGAAAATACCGAACTACTAAACTTTTTTCCCCAATCTGCAATTCCTGATGTTCGGTGAGCAGAGCGGGAAGTGCCTGGGTTTCCTCTCTGCTTCTTACCCTCCCCACTCACGTGCTGTGAACAGAGCAAACGCGGGCTGTGGACCCTGTTGAGTGAGTTCTTCAGAGCTGGCTCTGCTCAGCCCCCTCCTCCCTCCCATCACGGGGGTCTTTGCCTCCTGTCGACCTGCTGCAATGCCCCAGGCTCCGGGGCTGCCGGCTTCCCCATCCGCCCCATCCTCCTGCCCCACCAGGCTCTGGAGGGGTCAAGGTGAGCCGCACACAGCAGCAGCGTCTTCTCTGTTCCATCAGAGCCAACCTGCAGTCATTCACTTGCTTGCGTGTCTCAGGCTGGACTGACTCTTTACTTTCGTTGCACATTCATCTCTGGGAGATGCTTAGGGTCCTCCTTCTTCTTGAGATGGGGAGAGGAAAGTCATTTTACATCAGTGATAATCTCATGATTTCCAGCTTCCTGACATTGTTATACCTTCGACACAGGGGACGGAGTTAGACTGAAAAAGCAATTCACATCTTTACAAATAGTGCATGGTGGTCTCACCCCTATTGTCCTTATGTCTCAGCTGAAACAGACACTAAAAATCTTCCATTTTAAGATCTTATTACGTATAGGAAAAGCTGGTGACTTTTGAGTACAGAAGAAGAAAATAAGTTACTTCCCTGAGTTATCATAAATGTTTCTGAACTGTAGTTTAGTTGGGGAGAAATACGCCAGGAAGAATGCTCCAATGAGCTATTTCTGAAAGATGTTTAATAAATAAGAGAAATAAAATCAGTGTATATTATAATTGCATTGTTATGATGGAACAGAATTCAGGATCACTTGATTTTGTTTTTCTCAAAAATATCTAACTAGCCCCAAATACAGATGTAAGTTATAGAGATACAGATATTTATCTGTATATCTAGATATACATCCATTTTCATCTATACCTATATATATATCTACAAATACATACCTATATATTTATCTGTATAAATACATATACCTACATACATGCATATCAATAAATACATCTGTATATGTAGATATACAGAACTCTCTCTACATATATATATGCATATACATATAAACTTATATGTACATACATCTCTCTGGGTTTCTTCAGTAACCATAATACTTTTCAGATTTATCTATTATTTTATACATTCTTTATAATTTCTGGATTTGAAACATGGGAATACATCACATATATCAAGTATTAAAATAATATACTGGACCTCCCTGGTGGCGCAGTGGTTAAGAATCCATCTGCAAATGCAGGGGACACAGGTTCAATCCCTGGTCCGGGAAGGTCCCAAATGCCACGGAGCAACTAAGCCAGTGCGGCACAACTACTGAGCCTGTGCTCTAGGGCCCACGCACCATAACTATGCAGCCGGCATGCTGCAACTACTGAAGCCCACGCACCTAGAGCCCGTGCTCCGCAACAAGAGAAGCCACCACAATGAGAAGCCTGCGTGCAGCTATGAAGAGTAGCCCCCGCTCGCCGCAACTAGAGAAAGCCCACGGGCAGCAACGAGGACCCAACGCAGTCAAAAATAAATAAATAAATTTTTTAAAAAAGTGGCCTCCAAAGCCAACTCACAAAAGCCCACAGCAGATGTGTAACATGAACAAAAGATGCATTTAAAAAAAATAAAAAATAAAATAATATACTAAATGAAGACTTTTCAGAAATTAAAAAAGACTGACTGAAAGAAAACATTTTGTGCCTGGAAGAATCATCACTGCTCAAACAACACAATGACACATCCACAACATTTTACAAGATTTTATAAGTTAAGAAAAGACCCTTCATTCAAAACTGGAAAATAATATAAATCTAAAAAATTCTTAAGCAATTAAAGCATGACCTTAGAACCTTCTATACAGCTAAACTGCCCTTCAAGTAGGAAGAACCAAAGCTTTCTGAACATACTGGGATGCAAGTCATAGAGTCTTATTGACTACTTAATGGAAAAAAACCCACAACTAATAAAAGATGAAACAATTCAGATATGAATGGTAAAACGTCTGTGAGAAGTTTAGTGATGTGTGGTGAATCCATTTACCATTAGAAAAAAAGAAAAAAATGTGCTTAACATAAATGTTTTAAAATTTGACAATATAAAATAAATATAACCAACATATATGGCAAAGGGAAGTTACAGTCAAGTGTCAAAATCTAAATTTAAAGTTGAAATTTCAAGTCTAGGGTATAAGTTATATAAATGCAAATACCAAGAAAAGCAATATAATAAACTAAGCATTCATCCATTGTGAAGGGAAGAGAAGGAAGAAAAAGGCTGAGAAACAAAAAATTTTGTTTTTTTCTCATTGCAGTCAATGTTATGTCTTATACAAATAATTCAATATATTATTTAAATTTGTAAATGTAAATTTAAACAAATTATTATCTCTCAAATTTACTATAAGGAATACAAGGAATAAAGCAAATAAAATAGATACTGCACAGATAAAAGTTTAAAAAACACAATAAAAATGTAAAGCATAACATAAAATGATAACTGAACTAAAAGAAAGATGCACTTATCATGTTGATTAATACAGACTAAATAAAACTATTCTTTAAAAAAGGCTCGGGTGAGGTCACAAAGAACTTCCCTTACATCTGCAATCTCCACCACTTTGTCCAGAATTATTTCCTTGTGATAAAGTGGGTCATTCTTAGTGTATCTTGTCCCTTATGTCCGCAGGGATAGAAAAAAATTGTTCTAAGGGACTCCTTTGTCTAAAAACCTTCTGGCTGTAATTGATCATTCTCTTCTATAATAATGTAGTAGAATAAATGGATTGGTTTGCAATTATTATTGAAATTATTTTAAGAAAGGCTGATGTTAACAGAGAAACTAAGAATGTAAGTAAGATCTAGGAGATTTAACTCAATTATCATAGACGAAAAAGAAGTTATTGTCCATTAGGTACTTCAAAATTTGTGTTTTTACTATAAAAGGTGTCATATGTTCCAAAAACAAACAAATGAAACATTATTTCTTTGCCCCAATACGCTCTTCCTCGGGGTTTGTTTCTGTAATTTGCAGCTCGACACCCCAGGCATCAGCACTTGTACTCCTCCATCCCCCCTCAAAGGCTCTTCATGGCCCCCACCCCACCCATCACCATGTCCTGGCATAGCCTCCCCATCTGTAACCCGCCCCGACCTTACACTCCTGCCCCCGTGTGCCCATGCAAGGCCTCTGGAGATCTGGGAAGGCTCAGTAGCCCTAGGATGGCTTTTTCCTCCAGGCCCACAGGACTTAACTACACCATAGCATCCTTCTTTCCAACCAATTTTCCTAAGACACATGTACGAGAGTGCATCTCCTGTTGTAAATCCGTGAACGGTTCTCTCCAAAACTTCACCAAGAGAACGCTCTCCTGAGCTTCCCCCAGCTCTTATTTTCAGCAGTTACCTTCCTCGCCCCACTCCAGACATATTCACCAAAGACAAATCACGCCATTTGTACTTTACTCAATACTATCTTAATTTAGCCAATCAGGGTAAAAACAAAGACTATGCAGTTGGCCTATGAAACCCTAGCATGAAAAATACCTGAGTTCCTGTGTGTGGCAGAAACCCTCTGAGTCACCTGAGCCATCTTCAAGGTCAAGCTGAAATACTACCTTTCACGTGAGGCGCCCATTGATCCACATTCTTCTCCCGTCAAAATCAATCATTCACTCCCGTGTACTCCCGTAAGGACGTTGTTGCACGCTTGTCCTCCTAGCTCGGTAGCACATAATCTGGGTTATCTATTTTCCAATTCACTAAATGAAAATATTAAACAGTAGCTCCTAAATAAATGTTATTGGGCCAAATGTGCTATTTATCTGCAATTGCACTATGTACAAAAGCACATTTTGTGATATATTTATAATCATTTTGAGAAAAATCTAATAAAATATAGGAGCTTCCTTTAACAATCTGCTTCCAAAGGAAACTAATTTTATATTCCAATCCTACCGAATCCTGATTCTAATCAAATAATGAAAAGAGACATATTTAGGGTTTGGAAAATTTTCTTTCAAATATTTAATACTTTGAGATGAGGACAAACTGTAACTGGTATTCATTTAGTAACACAAAACTTCTGAGCCCGCAGGCTGCTCTCCCAGATGCACCTTCTGTGCTGCCTGATTCATATTGCTAAGCACAGTGATGAATATGCATTGTTTTTTAATAAGCACAGGATGGTCCCACAGAGGAACGCTCATTCTTGTACTCCAAGTGGTGGTGTGCTTTTCCGAGAGCACTTAATACACTCCAAAGTTTGGATTTTACTTTTTTCCTAAAATAGCTTTGGAAATACCTTTTGCTGGAAGCATCTTACATTCTCTATCTGGGAGCCTTAAAGCTGAGCCCTATGGTAGTTGCCACATTTTTATGGGGCATTTTGGACTGTTCTTTGCATAATATTCAAATAGTGAGAGGAGCTTTGCACCTGGGCTCTACCGCTTCCCGTGGCTCCTAGGGACAGGATTTTTGCAATAAATCACTCTCAGACCAGTAGACAAGGAGGAACATCCATCTATGGCCTGCAACGATGGAAAAACAGAGGAGAGAAGTACAGAAACAGAGACGCAGCTACCTATGAGAGGGGGCGGTTTCAGCGAGACAGCTATCAAGGTGGTAAAGGAAGGCTGTGCTTTGTTTTCCAGGCTGGCATCCCCCAGGCGAAGAGAATTTTGTTTGGGATTAGGGTTGTCATCAGACCTCTTAAGCCCTGCGAGGGAATTAATAATTTAGCAGGCAATTCTCCTGCAGTCTTTGGTTCCAGTGCTGTTTTTTGGTGGGCTTTCAATGGGTTTAGGTGCCTTCTGCCCTGGTGAAGAGATTAAGACTTCTCTGGGGGAGGATTTCACGTTGGAACTGAAACTCACCCAACTGTCTCCTTCAGCACTCTGGGTTCCCTACAGCCCCTGCCTGCAAGCCGCGCTTGTCCAAATGAACGTCCAACAGCCTCACGTCGGTCTTGTCGCCGTGAAGCCCTGGATAGTGTGTAGCACCGCATAGTCCCTGTCACTTGTATGCAGCACAAATAAAGACAGCTTTGAGGTTCATAAAGTCTGTTCAACTGATGTACTTCAAAGGAATCTCTTTTAAAATAAAAGCCTTCTTGGAGTTAAAAATACATTTTGCATAGTAGAGAAGAATGAAGAATAATTGTTCTGTCCCTAAATTTTATTGCTGTTGACTTTAAAACCCAAACACTTTCTTCTTAAAGTTTTCCCATTTGAATATGACAATATTTGGTCTTCAAAGTTTTACTTTTTTTGCCACCTGAGAAGTATGTAAACTGCCGCCGTAAAGTTTTTAAGTACCTTTAAAATATTAAATGTAGTTAAAACATAAGTATCTTAGATTGTGGGACTTATAGAATAAAAAATAAAATGTAAACTCAATATTTGTTTCACAGTTAAGATGCAATTTGTTAGCCACAAGGAGAGTTTATTTCTTCCTTTGCAGCAGAAATTCATTTTTTGTCAGTTGTAGGTTATACCATTATGAGTACTGAACACAAATATGTAAGATAACTGTTTTCTAAATTTAGTGTGAGCGTCTGAGTGCTATTTCTGCCATGTCAGGCCTGTTCCTTTACCTCGAATCTTTACTCTCACTTTAGTGACTGATTTGAAAAAAAATCCAAAGTTTCCATTTGGTGTTGATCAAATATTCAATACCACTACGACTATGCAGAAGCTTTACATGTCATTTAGCCCAATACTAAAATGTACTGCTTATAAATATTAATTATAAATGTATGCATTGATTTGACATCCACTCTCATTACAGTAAGTCTGTAAAGGTGAAGAAAGGGGGCACCTCACTGTGATTTCCAGCAGCTGAGTTTGCTAGGGTATCAATGAACAGAACTGACAGTACAA
The DNA here is from genome assembly GCF_002837175.3 of Physeter macrocephalus. Lineage (NCBI taxonomy): Eukaryota > Metazoa > Chordata > Mammalia > Artiodactyla > Physeteridae > Physeter > Physeter macrocephalus. Next base: position 110,860,376 of record NC_041233.1, read on the forward strand.
TGCCCTTATGTCTGAATCCCTAAAAAGAATTTAGAAAAAAAGACACTTAAAAATTTTTTTTAATTTTTACTTTTCTCCCTTATCAGCATCTCTTCTTTTACATGTATCTTAAATTTTGCAAATTATGATTTCCGACAAGAAAAGAAAAAGCAATTGGAAAATTTGCTTATTTCCCCATCCACTGCTGAAAAAGACACATTTTTAGACAGGAAGTCTCAAAACCACACTTAGCAACTGATTCCTAAATTCATCTGTATACGTAACAGGACCCCATAAAACAGCAACATTTATATTAAAAAATAAAGAAAGTGATCTGTTTCCAGTCATGGTGGGCTAACTTAGACAAAATCCTCCACTGAATAAAGTAGAAAAAATGGACAAACTAGGTTTAAAAAATCTGCTTGAAGATAACAGGGAAGGTACTGAAGTTCTATGTGGCCAACATCCAGCCCCAGCAAAGCAAACCTGCAGTGGAGGTTTCCCTAGTTCTGAGGACGCTGAAATTGGAAACAGTGGCTGGTGCGCTAAGGCGCCAAGGGCGTCTTCCCTCAGACTTGTGGGTCGCGGCCTGGAACGCTGAGGTCAGGGGGCCGCCAAGGGTTGGACAGAGGGAGGCTGACAAAATTCAAAATGTGCTGCCAAATCAAAACCAACCCAGAGTTGCCCTTGGTTTCACGAGGTGAAACGTTTCAGAAGAACATCACTCCCGTACAAACAAACAGAAAACGCCGCATGATCTACAGAAGCCTTAGTTGTATTGGAGCCCAGAGGACAGCTGAGATTTCAAGAAGTTCAAGTGCATGGACTCCACGCAGGAACAAGCTCTCCAAAGAACTGGTACGCGGATCCCTCCACCTTCCTTGAGCACGGGGGCAGGGGGCTGCATGAAGGAGGGGAAGACTTGGACAATTTTTTAGCAGTCATAGGTGGCTTACTCGGCTGGTTGAGAATCACTGAGCGCTGAAGACACAAGGGAAGTCGGTGCACCCCTCAAGCCCTTTCCCTTGGGCCTCCTCCAGGTGTTCATGAGAAAGACTCTGACAAGCCTCGCACTGTCACACGCTTAACTTCTCTCCAGGGTTCCCAGTCCCACTTGGGAACTGCAGAACAAAACCACAAGTATACGATTATGTTTTGTTAACAAAGTAAAAAAGAGCATCTTACACCTTTACTAATATATACACCAGATGGTATTTGTAATGTTTGTTTTCCCTTTGGGAATTAAACTCTACATGAAACCTAAAAGAAAGAGGATTTTCCAGTGTGTGGGGAAAGGGGGCATCCGGGGTGTTAAGAAGGCTTACTGTGCAGGCTCTGTCTCTGTCTCTCTGCATCTCTGGTCTATCTCTCTTCATCTCTCTCTGTCTCCTGGTCCCTCTTTCTGCCTCTGTCTGTCTCTGACTCATTCTCTTCTGTGCTTGTACATAAAAGACTAATCTTGGACACTGCTGGACATGCATCCAGTCGAGGTGCAGCCCGTCCCCGAGTTGCCCCCAGCAGCAGCTCAGGTCTCCTTGCTGGAGGAGGGGGAGAATTCAGAGCAGCATGCACGTAACTCTAACGGAATCATATGAGATGCTTATATTACAGGAGAATAGAATAGAACAGAACGTGGGGTCAAAGCACAGAGGAAGGGTTATCACCCTGAGAAATGGTACCCCCTTTGATGAACTCAGTGCTCCCGACAAGCACTGTTGCAAGAGAATCACCCGTGAGTCTTAGCCCCGCCCCGGGAAGGGCCCTCCAGAGCCCCTAGGAAAGGAGGGCACACAGATGCTACTAGGACGAACACAGCCACGCGTACGCTGAGCTCTCACTTAAAAGGACACAGAGGAACAAGAGAAAAAGCCTCAAATGTATGTGGGAAGGATGCACAGGGAAATCTGAACTAGCAAATCATTTCAAGAACAAACTGGAATCCCAGCTTTCCAGGGTCCAGGCTGACGCGGCTTCTCTGTGCTGACTGTCCCGGTCACACAGGAAGTGCCACGTGCTGGTTTGAGTGTCTCTGTGTCCCACTCCATCTGACTTTCCAGTCTCCTGCTCTCTCCCATCATTTAATTCATTTTTTACAGCTTAATTTTGATTCAACTAGTCTGTGTCTCTAATAGTTTACTATTCACTAAATTACATGGTCAGCAGGCAGTATTCCCTCGCCCTCCCTCTCCTCACCATGGGGCAGACATAAAAATGCAAACACTTTTTTTTTTTTTTTTTTGGTTCTTTGAGGGGGATGCTAAGCAAACCATTCTTTCAGATACACTTAATGTACTGAGAATAAGGGCACTTGAAAACTAACATAATCAATTATCAGTTTCTCCATAGATTCTTCAAAAGAATGTCAAAGTAAATGTGTTAGAAATGAACAAAAATGAAACCTTGGCACTACAATATCTGGAAGCTTGGTGAAGACAGTGTATTAATTTCAGTTCTCTTCTTTAAATTTAGAAGTGCCTCAAATTTGGTGCCTAAAGGTTAGTGAAAACATAACTTTAAAACTTAAAAAAAAAAGAAGGCAATACCAGACCACCATACTTTCTGGATCCCAGCATATATAATTTATAAGCCACATATAATGCAAAATATAACCTCATCTTTCTATAACTATACACACTTTTCTCTACAGCATTTATTTCTGCCTTATAGCAGATGCCACGTAGTCAACAAGGTAAACACTTTCCACAATTTTCAGCATATCAGTATTAATATCCACACAGTTTTGTACCCCCTATGACATTATTCCTATGGTTGCTGTTAAGCCTTGACTTTTAGGCAGTGAAAATTCACCGGGCATCTTCACCAAGTCTGGAAGCGTCCTCGGGGCATGTCACCCCTCTCCTCACCCTCCCACCTTCCTCTTGGGAATCTGTGGGCAGTGCTGTTAACGCTACCTGACACACCTTCTGGACCTCAGCAGGCTCGGGTGCCTTTGTGGGTTCTAGCCCAAGACTTCCCATGGAGCTACAGGATCCTGCTCTACCCTTGCCTCACCACTTCTAAGTGTGGAGTTGCCCAGAACACCCCCTGGAGGAGTCTCCCTGCTTGGGGCTCCTTCTGACACCCCCAGACCCACGAGGCCTCGGTGCCTTTAACCTTCTGGGGATCCCCTCCTCCAGTCTATTTAATTTGAGGACAGCGTAAGTCTTCATTTCAGCTTTACCCCTTTCCTCATTCATGTCAAATTTCCAGGGCTGGGCCTTCTCACACTCAGAAAAAAGGACACTTGAGGATTAAAGACATGATTCAAGACCACACTGTCTCACCTGAAAGTTCCAAGATCCTGTTTTTCAATTCAAAAGACAAGGAAGTGTTTGCTGTTTTCTGCAGTTCATTTGTAGAGTTAGAAACCAGACTCAGAGGCCTGTGCCGAGCTGTCAGCTTTGGCCACACCAGTTAGGCTAAAACTTAACACAGGTTTTACTCACATGAGGGAAAAGGGTCAGCGGCAGCTTCAAGCCCAGCCTCTGAGCCCAGCGACACTGCATCTCTGACAGCTTCAGTGGGGTGAATCCCAGAAGAAGCCACTGTTTTATCCCCCGGAGAGAGGGGTCCTGAACCGATCAGTGACGACGAGGCCTCGGGTCACCTTCCCCATCACTGTGGCTTCATGGGGGCGGGGCTCTCCCTCACAAAGCTCATGGTGCTGTTGAAGGGCCAAGCACTTTGATTAAAGAAAGAAGGGTGGCAAAAAATGGCAAATTTCAGAACTGTAATTTAACATAAGGTCATGGGTTATTTCAACGACCCTCTCTCTACAACTGCACAGAACTTTCCCAAGGATTTGAATATATATTACCATGTCTGCCTCTCAGGAAAGTTTTGGAAAAGAGAAAAATGATTATAATCCCTATTTTACAATGCAGTTGAGTCTCACGTTAAGAAGCTACTACTGGGATACACATCTATATCAGGGCTTTTAACGTCCGTTTCAGGTTTATATATACAACAACGTGCTGAACTTCAAACTTTAGCATTTTCCCAAAGCCTGCGACGACTTTAAAAAATTTAATCAAGTTAGCTGAATAAAATTTATATATATACTTATATATATATATTTATAAATTTAACTCAGCTAAGTTGATTACATATAATATATATATAAGTTGATATATATATATAATTTTAAGGAACTATGCAAATCAGGCTCAATTTGATAATCCTAAATATTTTTCTTGACATTCAGCCTCAAATTAAAATCTAATTTAACATGCTACTGCTTACGTTGTTCTCTACTGTCATTTCTCTGAGGATTTATACAATATATTCCTTTGGGTTCTACTTACACATCTGAACTGCAGCAACGTGCTCATGTATTCAGCATCCTATTGACAATCTCACTTTATTCTGACCTGGCTGACCTTAGGGGTTGAGGGTCTCCTTGGGCACACAGTTTAATGCGAAGCACACGCTGAAGCCGGAACCCTTTCAGCACTGAGTGACTTCCGCTAAATCCCCACAGCAGCCCTCACCTGTTTCCACTACGCAGCCGGCAGGCGGCTGGTACCTTATTCATGCTGCCCTCTGTTACTGCTCAGACCTACTGCCCGTGGTCGGCACAGCTCAGCACTCGCTGTGGAATGTTAGGCTGCTTTCAAATAACTGCAGATGCCTTTCAGATACTCTGTTTCCAGAAAGTCTTACTTTTAATCCCACATATTTCTATCTTCAATTATTAATAATTTGCTCAGGACCAAGTCTGGATGATGCTAGAAGCTTGATCTTACATTTGGCAAGCTATTTTTAAAGAGGTCTTGGAAATTTGATTAGAATATCCAAAGTTTCCCCAGAAATCAGATAACATATTGTGACATTTTTCATGTATGTATGTATATATATGAATTCCATCACATATTTAAAGAAGAATTAACTCCACAACTATTCCAAAAAAATTGAAGAAGGGAACGCTTCCAAACTCATTTTATGAGGCCAGCCTTACCCTGATACCCAAGTCAGACGCCACGAGAAAACTACAGGCAAGATCCTTGATGAACACAGATGCACAAGTTCTCAACACAGCACCAGCAAACTGAATTCAGCAACACAGTGAAAGGATCCTACACCATGATATAGGGGATTTACCTCGAGATGCAAGGATATTTCAACATATGAAAATCAATTAATATGACAAACCACATTAACAGAATGGAAGATGAAAGTCATGTGATTATCTCAATAGATGCAGAAAAAGCATTTGGCAGAATTCAATACCATTTCATGATAAAAACTCTTAAGAAAGTAGGAATAGAGAGTAATTACCTCAACGTAACAAAGGTCATATATGAAAAACCTACAGCTGATATCATATTCCACAACAAAACACTGAAAGGTTTTCCATTAAGATCAGGAAAAAGGCATCCCAGAAAACATTTTCATTGCCTATCCAAAATGGAGCAGAGCAAGGAAAAGACTTTTTAAAGTGCCACTCTTCAGAAATATCCCCCCTTTGTTTTGGCTATCACTACAAATTCATGGCAAGACCTCAAAAGCCCCACCAAGACTCTAGGATATTTTTGAATCCCCTAGAGTAATAAAGTCTTATGGCTCATGCGTTAAGATGGCTGGTTTGAACAGTGGCATTTTAGAGATGGCTGGATTTGATACCTGGCATCAGTGTCACCGTACAAATTTTATAAGAGAAATGATAGATTGAAAGTCTAAGCCATAAACACACAGCCAGTTTTCAAAATAAGATAAAAGCAAAGCGAAAGAAAAATTGTTTAAATTCATTTCCCTGGCTACCAAAAAAGAAGTCCCAAAGCTGTGAAAAGTAAGTATCAAATGGAAATAATGCTGTGAACAATAACCGTGTATTTTTCTTTGAAAGGTTAACGCCGAGGTCCCAAGGAGAGAATTCCATTTTAGAACTGACATAAAACTTCACTCACCTATTGGCATTATTTTACTATTTTCTGAGAGAGAACCTTATTCAGAGCACTTGATCTCTTGTGTTTATTAACATCCGATTCTGAGTCCTCTATTCTTCTCAAACGTCAACTCCAAGGTCGTGCTTTTCAACCCCCTCTCCCCCCCCACACACCGTAGTAGAATCTTCTTAGCAAGTCCCCCTCAAGATTCTGGTATCTTTATTTCATGCTTGCCAGCATTTCTCATCTTCCTTATTCTTGAGGAAACATCACTCATAAACACTCCATCCACCTGACGCTTCCATAAACTTCCTTAGTCCCAAATCACTCCTGCTCTCAACATCTGCCGAGGTCTCTGAGGGGTCCCTAGGAGTTGGACTGTTCTTCACGAACCTGTTACAGAACAAACTGTAAAATAAAACATGTAAATACAGAAGTGCCCAAATCAACATCACCATTAATTGTTACTTCTGTTAGAAAGATGTCCGTGCTAATACTGAATTCCAAGTTTGCAGGCTTATCGCTGCTTCCAGTGTGCTGGACCAGGGCGAGCTTCCTCCAAAAGCTGTGGACTTTTCTACAATGTACAGTTTGGGGTTGCAGACAAGAGCACGAGCTTTCTGTGGACAAGATGGTTCCCGATGGAGGAAGGATGAAGCCAACCTGTACCTGCTCAGTGATTCTTAACAAAAGCATCCATCAGCTAACTCACTCCACCTTCCAGAGGATGGAGTTACTAAAGGGCAGAGAGAGGCCAGTGTATGCTTTAAGGACACATACACACACACATTTCTTTTACATTGATGTGCGAATGGCTAACCCCAGATTACATCCAGCACACTATCTGTTTCTACTCTCATGCTGTGGTTGCTGTTAAGTGTTAGTGGAAAGAGGGGAGAAACTTCTAAACTAATTCAGAACTAGGGGCGTATGGGAAGCTAATATTCAACCACTATTGCCCCTTGATCCATATTTCAATCCATATCTATGTTTATAAAGATAATTTCTTTTCTTGAAATGTCTCTTTTCACATTTCAATACAGATTAGGCGAGGATCTTAAACTTAGTTTAGAAGTGTCCCCTCGCCCTTTCTATGTCTTGGAAGAATTTGTTAGGATTGGTGGTATTATTATTTTTCCATTCCTAAATGTTAGGTATAATACAATAGTATAACTCTGTGCCTGGTATCATTTTTGTGGAAATCTTTTTAAACTACGAAATCTATGTCTCCAATAGGCAGAGTTGTTCAGGTCATCTTTTTTTCCCTTGATTGACTGGGTAATTTTTCAGGATTATTTTTACCTTACCTACGTTATCTAGTTCACTGGCATAACATTTTTATTGTGTCTTCTTAGCATCTGTAGAATCATTAGTGGTATAGTATCTTTCTTTCTTGCTATTGGTAATTCGTGTCTTCTCTCTTTTATTCTTGACCATTCTGATTAGAAGTTTATCATTTGTATTGGTCTTTCCAGGAAACCTGATTTTGGCATATTGATTTCCTCTGGTAGTTTTCTGTTTTCATTTTCATTGATTTCTTATATTATCTTTTTCACTTACTTTCTTCTGCCAGGTTTTGATTTCATGTGTTATTCCTTCCCTAGTTTTTCCTGGAGGAAGCTTAGCTCATTAATGTGAGACCTTCTTTTCTCATTAAAAGAAACAAAATTAAAGCTGTACATTTCCTCCTGTACTGCTTTAAATGCATCCCACAAATTTTCATACATTGTTGCTCATTTCTGTTAAATTCAAAACATATTCTAATTTGTCACGTGATTTCTTTTGACCCAGGTATTGTTGAGGAGTTTATTGTCTAATTTCAAATTCTGGCATATTTCACAAATTACTGGATACCTGATTTGATTCTGCTGTAATCAGAAAACATAATTTGAATGACTTAAATCCTTTACATTTATTGAAATTTATTGTGTGGTCGAAAATATGATCTACCTCAGTGAATTTTCCAGATGCACTTGATAATTAAGTGTCTCTGTTGGTTGGAGTGTTTGATTTCCCAAATTTCTCTTCACAAAACAAAATCTAGATGGCAAAGCGACATGTCAGAAACTTAGCAATAATGATAATGATAATAATCTGTAGAGAAAGAGAGTGTATTTGGGATATCAAATCAGGAATACAAGCTTTCAGGAACAAAACGAAGAGCCAGATGTAAGGGGGATATGATCTTTGCAAGCAGTGTTGTTTGTGGCAGCCATAGCGTAGCCCAGGGACATTGTAGGGCTGCTTGCCAAGAGCAGAAGTAGAGAGCAGTTATTCCCAAAGCTCTGCAAAGTGTCAAAGTAAAAAGTGAAATTCTGTTCTCATATTTATTAAATTACGAAATGAGAAATAGTAGCTTCTTTCTATATCTCTCCTCCCTCTCCATTGACTTTTCGATTTGGAACCTCTAAGATAAATCTGTTACATGGAACACCAACTGTGAACCAAGAATGGTAGTATGAAAAATAAACAAAAAGAAAGTCTTTAGTTTCCCAGTTTGGGGAAGCATAGAAACACTCGACAGTATTTTGACTTTTCAGCAAAGCATACGGATCTGAGCACACACTGGCCTGTGAAATCGGTTTGGTTGTTGTAATTGCTGTTGTTTAGTCTATAAGAGTCCTAGGAATTTATGTCAATGATGTGCCAGTGCTAATGTATTCGAGTGGACAAATGTCGATGAGTGTTATGTCACCCCTGGTCCTTCAGCCAAAACCACGTGTTAAGGAAAGCCTGGCACCTACGGAAATAAGGATGGGAGCTTGTGCAAATCAGATTTTTTAAACACAGAGTAGGTCAGAGCAGCCTGACTAAATACCAAGATTCATGGACGAAAAAGTGAGAGATGAGATTAGGAGGAGGAGAATCACCAGACCAGCCAGAGGGTTGTGAACACTGTCCCAGAAGTAACTTGAATAGAAATAAGAATATACTAATTTAGTCTTACATTAATTCCTATTGTTTTCTAACATTGTTACATTTTTCCTGATTAGAGTGTATAAAAACCATCCAAATTCAAGCATTACAAAATCCAATCATGTATTAAAAGAGTGAAAGTCTCCCAGATTGGTGCGGTACCTAATAAATTACTACTGCCTAACATTTTGAATATTTCTTTGATTTTTCCTTCTGTATATACAAATGTATATAATATTTTTATAAAAAGTAAATTATGCCTTATACAAAACTGACGTTTTATTTTAGCTATTCTAAAATTTTTGTCTCAAGTATGGCAAAATGTCACTTTCTTTTGACTATTCTGCTTGCACAATATTCCATGTTAAGAAATACAACTCTCCATCATTCTTTTTAAGCATAGTATAGTAGTTTCTTATAAAAACATGCAGTAATTTACTATATTTGATGAGTTACTCATAACATGTCGCTAATATAAAGAGTGCTACCTTCTTGTATATGTTTTTTTAGACTTGAGGAAATATTTCTAGAGTATAAATTGCTAAAAACAAAAATGCCAGGTTATAAAGTACATAATATTTACAATTTTACTAGACATTACCAAAATGCTTTCTAAAATGTAGTATCAATTTATACTTCCATTAAGATTGTAGAAGAGATACCATCTCACTGCAACTTTCCAGTAAGGATATTACCTTTTCATACTTAAAAAATGAATACTCCCGAAGTGATATTCTACTGTTGTTTAAGTTATCGATTCCGTAAATTTTAGTAAGGTTAACGATACCTCAATATGTTAATTAGGCCACATTCTTTTTCACTGAATTGCCCACTTTAACAATTTAGTACAATATTCCTGCTAAAGTTCTACATGCAATTTGTTAAGATGACTCCATAGGCAGCAGAATGAACCTTCTATGTGTTTCCAAAATACATACATACAACATTTGACCTGCAAAAATTATACTCAATGATTGGTAGATTGGATATAAATGGAACATAAATATTTTTCTAATGTTCCTTCTCATTTCCCTTGCATTAACCATATTCTTTAAAAGCATAAACTACGGGACTTTTCCCACTGTTTATTCCCAGAAGAAACTGTTTTGTGCTGTCAAAGCTCTTACAGATCTATAATCCTCCCAATGCAGACCACTAGCGTTCTCAGCCACAAGTGCTCTTATACACGTTAGCCACTGGCTTCACCTACACGCTTGTCTGAAGTTTGCGCCCACAGACATCTTCTTAGTAATCTTCCAATTACTGCAAAGATGAGTCAGAATTAAGTATTACCTAGCACAGCTTTCACTTCCATGCCAAGAAAAATACGTCCTACAGCATAACATCTAGAGCAGTTCCAGTGCCTGGTCATACGTCCTCCTGGGCCATACTTGTATTATAGATACAGATACAAGTCTGTTCCTTACGTTTCTTTGCCTGCGTAACATATTTTTATTATTCTCAAAATGTTGTTTGACACAGAAATACATATATTTTTAATAAACCGATTCTCTTACATTATGTTCAAAAGTACAGCTACTGAACTACTTGTCAACAGAGCCTCCATGTGCCACCACACACGCTGGCACTGTACACCGTTCTCAGTTCCGAGGGCTCAGGGTCTCCCAATTCAAAGATTGGGCTACACTCTGGGGACACTGCAGGATGCAAACATGACTGACAGTGGAACCCAGCCTGGTCGGGAACTGATTTCATTTATATCATGTAAGACTCCTCAAAGCATACAAATTTTCAGGATTTCTTTTTAATTCCCACAACATATTATTTATAGAGTTTAAAAAACTTTATATTGGCTTTCTAAACCCTGAAAGCAATGTTAAATCTTTCTAGAAATCAGTATGTCTATTGCTTACAAATATTTTTAGGAGCTGTACTTCCTCTATTTCTAGGGCTTCAGTTTTGTGTAGAAATTATGGTGGGGCGCATGGACCACTATATGTGTACCAGTTGGTCCCCTCCTGTCGTCCGAATTCTGTAGTGAACATCACACATTCTGAGGAGATCAGCAACAGCAAAGCCCACACACTTAGAGAACAGTAGAGCTGAACTGAGTCTTGCCAGAATTTGTATTGTTAAAACGTAATATACAAAACTGAAGAAAAGTTAACTCCAAAAAGTAAGACAGCAGTTTTCAAATATTTGAAGGATAGATATATCAAGTAGGGATTTCATGTATTCCTAACCATTCAGTCAGAACCAGAACAAGTGTGAGTTACTGAGGGATGATCTATTAGGAAGAATTTGACAGCAGGGATCTCAAAGGTGGACCCGCTTGCTATAAGAGGTTCTGTATCTCCTATCTCTGCAGATTTCAAGCTCTGAATGGCCAGTAGGAAGCTCTGTGGTTGGGGAATGCTGAGTGTCAGATAAGGTGGATTCAAGAATGGCTTTATATACAAGTTAGGCTTTGTAAGGGAAGGGCAGGCAGTGAAAATTGGTGGAGGAACAGATCTGTGATCTGATTAGTTTACACGTCAACTTGACTGGTCAGGGGTGCCCTTATCAAACGTGACTTCTAGGTACGTCCAAGAGTGTTTCTGGATGAGCTTTGCTCCATTTTGGTGGAAGGCTGAGGTGCTGCAGCACCATTACCAGCTCCCCTGTCCAACCACGCCCTAACCACCACCACGTCTTCTTCCCGAGAGGACACATCTTTGGTTCTCCGTCAAATCAAAACATACTGAACGGGCTATCTTCGGTCTCTGTTTCCCTAGCTCCATATTCTCTCGCCCAATTCTGGCTTCACTTCTCACCATCCCAGCTACACTAACCCCTCAGGCTCCCAGGCAGCACCCCTGCTAGTCCTCACATCCAACGGTTACTGCTTTGCTCTTGCAGACGTGACATGTCAGGACTGATGTCTGAGCAGCATTCCACAGGGGTAAACACTCTCTGCTTCTCGAATCTTTTTTGGGGGTTGGCTTTCCTTTTTCCTTCTGCATCTCCTTTAAGAGCCCTTGCCGGGTGGCTCAATAATTAAATGTTATAGAACTCCTAGGGACCTCTTTGGGGTCCTTTTCCCTTCTACCTTACAAAAGTCTGCAGTGGAACTGCACAATTTAATAATGTTAAATACCACGTATATGGTAACAACTCCCTTAAGTTCAGATGTGACATCTCCTACTTGTCTAATGGGAATCTCAACATCAGGATCTCAAAACAAACTCTTAATTCCAACCCATCCTCAATCCGATACCTTTTCCTTTCTTCTCCAGACCTATAAATGTCACCATTAGAAATTCAATTGCTGAAGCCCCAAATTCTAGAGTTAGCTCTGATTTTTGTTTCCTCACTTTCAATCCTTTGATTCCCGTCCATTCAACGTACAAAATGCATCCAGATGTGTCTACTTTCTTGAACCCCACACTGCTCCAAATCCTTATAATCCTTGAATGTAACAGTTGCCTAAATCCTCTTTTTACATCCTCTTTAAAATGCTTTCTCCACACAAGGAGCCAGAGTGATCTTCTAAAAAGCATTTAAAGGTGACAGTGTCGCTACTCTGTTTAAAATACTCCAAAGGTTGGGCTTCCCTGGTGGTGCAGTGGTTGAGAGTCTGCCTGCTAATGCAGGGGAAACGGGTTTGAGCCCTGGTCTGGGAGGATCCCACATGCCGCGGAGCAGCTAGGCCCGTGAGCCACAACTACTGAGCCTGTGCGTCTGGAGCCTGTGCTCCGCAACAAGAGAGGCTGCGATAGTGAGAGGCCAGCGCGCCGCGATGAAGAGCGGCCCCCGCTTGCCACAACTAGAGAAAGCCCTCGCACAGAAACGAAGACCCAACACAGCCAAAAATAAATAAATTAATTAATAAACTCCTATCCCCAACATCTTCTTAAAAAAAAAAATACTCCAAAGGCTTAAGATAAAAATCAACTTTCCTGGCCTGGATTAAAAGTGAAAACAATAGAAATAAGTAAATAAAATCTGACCTTATCTTGAAATCCTCTCCTCTTTTGCTCACTACACTCCCAGCACGTAAGCTAGTTTGTACTCTGAACGGAAGTCTGTCTCCACATCACACGTTTACGTGCGCTCCTCCCTTTGCCTGGAACGCTTGTTTCCCTGGGGTCTAGCTCATTCTTCCCATCAGCCGGGCACTTCTGGACAATGTCCTCTGACTATTCTACCTGCAGAAACTCTCAGTCATTCTTTATTATGTCACCTCTCCCATCTATTTTAATCCTGCTGTAAAAAAAATTCCCCAGTTAGGTTATAATTGAAAAACTCTCTTCAGATGGGTCTCCTCCAAACTACACACTGCAGTGGATAACTCAAGAAGGTAACAGCTTTGTATTCATAGAAATAATTTAATCTACCTGAGAAAGAAAGGATTAATACATTTTCTCTCCTCTACATGCCTCAGGGATATCTCTATCAAAGATCAAATATTCCATTCACTTTTCAGGTGAAAGACTTCATTCACTCAAATGTTTTAAAAATAAACTTTGATTGAATTAACCGTGTACTGTGGTTTTCTTTGAAAATATTAAAAGGCTTAGGTAAGTCAAGGAATTTCACTTAAAGCAAAACATGGGTTGGATCCCACCAACATTGGTTTTGGGACCTGACACGGCAGGATGTGAGCAAACTTGTGTATCTCGTCTCTCGATCACTTCAAACGTGCCAGCACCGTGATTTTATAGGCAGGACTGCCGGCAACTTTTTCAACAACACTGTAAAGCAGGTGGTAATATCTTAATTTATCAGATGGATTAAAAAAAAAACAGACTCCATGACTTTCTCAAGATTGTATAGCTAGGAAGTGGCGAGGCTCGGGTTCACCTGAGACTAAAATGCATGATCCTAAACATCCATTCCTCTGCTCACCAAGTGTTTGTCAGGTACGAACCTAATACTAGACTCTCCTTGGCACCACTAACACGGAGATGGACGCATCACAGCAGTTTACACACACGCGCGTGCACACACACACACACGCACGCATGCACACACGAATCTGAAGAAAACCTGTATTTTAAATATTTGCCACAACAATAAATGTAAGTTTATAAAAGAAAAAAGGCTTTTCATTTGTATCATCGACAAAATTCCACTCAACATTCTCTGCACTTAAGCAAAGTGATTTAAAAAAGGTGAAAAGATAGACAAAGGCAAACAAAAACCAATGCAAGGAATATGATTTTGATACAAGCCAAGGCAGATCCAGACCAAAGACAGACATTTAAAAATCTAAAGTATGCAAAGCACATACAAAAGGTTAATGCTACCTGAAAGACACAACTTCCTTGAAGCAAAAACTAGAGAAAACACAAAGTTTTGAGGGTGGTCAAAATAACAGAAGGAGACACACTATCCACCAGTCCCAGACGAATCGAGTGATTTGAGGAAGTCGCACATAAAAGAGCTAAACAACACAATTAAAGAGGTTGAATGATTGTCAGGTCACTTTCTTATGCTGAAGGGGCTGGAGAAATAAGCAAGGAAAAAGTAAAATTTTATCCTGACTTTCAATAGGAATAGTATTTCAAAAACAAATAGCTGTGTTTCATGATAGAAAACTCTTTCTTAGAAAATAGGGCCAACTAAGAAGTGTGGGGAAAATTGATGAAATTTGAAAATCACCATTTTGTATCACTTTATAAACTGATTCAGAGAAGCAATTGTCTGTAATAAACCTAATTCATGTAAAGATAATAGAGAAATGAAGAGTCAAACAATGCTGGATTATCTCCATAATACTGCAAACTTCAAATCACATTTACATAGGGAAATATGTATTTTGAAATCAGCAGAGTTGATATCACAAAATATACTGAACAGAAAAGAGAAGCAGAGAATGAGTGCATGCTCTTAGCTCATGAGTGATGGAACATGAATAAAAATCCTTAAAAACAGAGCACAGGAAGAAAGTGAAAAACACAATACAGAGCTCTGAAAAGTGACAAACAAGATCATCAGATAATGGGGAAACTAAAGGTCCCATTAGGTCAAAAGAAGAAAAGAAGAAAAAAGTAAACTTTGAGTCTCATAATTTTAAGGCATTATGGAGTATGCACTATTTTCTTATTAAAATAGATGGTAAAAATTGTGTTTATTACATAATGACACTATACTGGGGCTAAAATAATACAATATACACCAACATTACCAGATTATACATTCAACCCACTCTTTCACCTCACAGAAAAGCAGCATTCAGAAAAATTAGTAATTTTCTGAGTGATTCTTTTGCCAGTCAAGCAGGGAAAGCAGTGTTCCCATATTGAATTATCAATAATTATGTCTGATTGCAGCAGTTGAAGAAATGTGTTTAAAGTGGTCTTTTTAAAGACTATTAGTCTTTTAGTGAGAACAGTTGTTTGATGAGTTAATGATATTGGAAGTATTATCATTAGTCAATAAAAACCAAGACAAATAATTTCAAGTGACCTTTCTTGGCCCTTTATGAGTCAATGGATATTACCAACACTACCTTGTTGTTTATTCCAGGAGTCAATGCCAAGGTTGAAATGACTGAAAAAGTAGCATCAATGAAGTGTCTATTTTATAACTACAATTGACAATATTTTCAAAGAAGTTGAGGAAACACTGATTCAGTACAATGTGAAGTTGAATCTGTGTATTACAAAAGATGGTGGTAAATATATATGTAGAATATAAAAAGTTTTAGAAAAATGTATAAAATGTCTTTGAAAACGTAACGTGTCGAACACCTGTGATCACTCATTGTATGATTCATCAACAGGTATTCTGCAAGAAAAATAGATTATGTGTTACTGAATCAGTGGTGTCAAGGACACCTGTGAATTTCTGTCGGAAGTTGAATGCTGACTTGTCCTACACACAGCAAGAAATGGGATGATTAGGTGAAAACCGGCCCGGTTAAGGAACTAGTCAAGGACTAAACATATTTAAATTAAAAATATAGGGCTTCCCTTGTGGCGCAGTGGTTGAGAGTCCGCCTGCCGAGGCAGGGGACGCGTGTTCGTGCTCCGGTCCGGGAGGATCCCACGTGCCGCGGAGCGGCTGGGCCCGTGAGCCATGGCCGCTGAGCCTGCGCGTCCAGAGCCTGTGCTCCGCAACGGGAGAGGCCACAACAGTGAGAGGCCCGCGTACCGCAAAAAAATAAATAAATAAATAAATATATATATATATATATAACTAAAGAAAAGTGCAATGAGGATAGGAAAAAAGTATAATAACCTTAAGTGTTCTTACAATTCAACTGTAAATGAAAAGAATCGTCAACAGAAAGACAGGAAATAGAGTGTCTTGGGGGGGATTATAATAGGTGGGAGTCAAAAAATTAAAGTTAATAAAGAAATTAGTAGAAAACTAAGAAAGGAAAAATGAGAATAAGGACATTATAAACATATAAAGGTCCACATGAAAACAAAATATAAATATTCCTGAAATTTGGGGTTATATATTGCTGCGTAAGAATCCACCCCCAGTCACTGTGGTTTAAAACTCAGCCACACTGCCAGGGGAAGGAACACAAGCTCTGCTGGTGGGAGGAGTGGTCTTTGTACAAGGAGAGGGGCAGACCTGTGTGGAGGCTGTGTTTGGAGACCTCCTAACACTCAAGACAGCGAAGTAAATTCATATAGGGAGCAAAGAAATAGATCACACAGAGATACAAACAAACAAAACCCCATATAACAACAGACACAGTAAATAAACACAAGACATGGTTAGCCTGTATCTAATGATGTAGAAACAATCAATTAGACAAACCACCTGTGACACAGTGCAAAAGGTAACTGGCATGCTTATTGCTTCCTAAGCATTATTACCTATAAATGAAACGAAAAGCTACCAAAAGAACCAGGGAATCTTAGGTCAAATTCTAGCTATGAGTCTCTGCTATAAGCCCTAGTGGAGTAACTGGAATGAAACTTACCCTCCTGCTGTAAACAGCTGGAAAACCCATAAAAATACATGAAAATCAGTTTCATACAGTGGAAAACATCTCTATCAGCACTGCGATTCTTGAGACAGGTGACACAGATAAGATGGTTTCTACAACTGCCCTGTTTTTCTTGGAGGAACTTTTCATACCTACTACAATGACTAAATAGGTTTGAAAACACCAAGGGGTGGTGAGAATGTGGGTCATCTGGAAATCTCACATGCTGCTGGTGGGAATGTAAAATGATACAGCCAATCTGAGAAATACTTCGTCAGTTTTTTTTTTTAAAAAATTTAAAGTATACTTCTCATGTGATCCAGCTATTACACTGTTAGGTAACATGGAATTTCTTAAAACTATGTACACTGTCTAAATTTCACTCAGTCTTTTACAAACTGACAGTTGAACATCTTTAACTTGGTATTTTATAAGATCAATTCTTAAATGAGCCCACTGCTGGTTGGGGTGTTATAATAAATTTAGTTGGTTCCCCTTTGTAGAAAACAGGTAGAATCCTAGACAAAATGTCAAAAACAACTATTTCAATTTCCTTAACATTCACCAAATGCAAAAGACAACAAATTGGGAAGCATTAATTCTTAAAAAAAAAAACTGTTACAATTTTGGGCAAGTTTGTCAGTGAGTCTGTAGCTTTCCTGCTCAGCTGTCATAGCCTTCTCTGGTTAGTTTGGATGGACTAGCCTTCCTAGCTAGTCCATCAGAATATTAAAGGACAATATACTAACAATGATTCAACAAATAAGGATGGACTAGCTACTGGACTAGCTTTAGGGCCAGAGGTGTCTCACTGAGTCAGGGCAAAGGTCATTCATAAACCATGGCTTTGTTGGCTAAAAGTGGCAGATTTAGTTCAGGGAAGATGAGGAAAATCACATAGATTTCTTAGCTCAAGTTGGCAGGCCATCCAGGGTGTAGTCAGGGTGAGTGGCCATCCAGGCAGAGATTTAATAGGAAGATCGTAGAAGGAGGAAAACCATAGAAGGACTGAGATATGCTGTCCACACCTCTTCCTGACTACTGTCCTATGCAAGTCTGAGGGAGATCCAAGACACTGTGATAAACGAAAGCCAAGAGAGACTTGAGCATTGGCTATACATTTGAATATACTTCTCAACCCACAGACAAGTCAGTTCGCGGAAGTTAGAAGCCTTATAAAATAAAGCTGCCTGATCACAACTCCTGTCCAAACCACTGGAACTGATCACTGAACTATGCAGAGATAGAAACCACCTCTAAGGACCTCGGCAAAACTCAATAAGTAAATAGATGGACAAATAAACAAAATCAAGAGACACAGCAAGAGCTACACATCAGGAGAGACACTAATTTTGTAGCTGAAGTACAGGGAAGTTACTAAAAAATAATTCAACAGCCCTGATGGGAAAAAATCTAGAGTCCTGCTGCAGTTTATCTTGAATGTCAGTTTTCAACCAAAATTTACAAGATACAGCATCAGGAAAGTGTGAGCTATATTGGAAAAAATTAAAATAAAAACGAAGCAGTCAATAGGAAGTGATTGCATGGGACTAGGTGTTGCATTTAGTACAAAGAGATGTCAAAACAACAATTATAACTATGTTCAGAACATTAAAGGACGATATACTAACAATGATTCAACAAATAAGAAATACCATGGGAGAAATGGAAAGCATAAGAAAGAGCCAAATGGAAATTCTAGCGTTAAAAGTACAACTGAAATGAAAAAAACTAATGGATGGGCTTAACGTCAGATGTTTAGATGGTGTAAGAAATAAACAGTGAACTTGAAAATAGATAACAGAAGTTATCCGGTCAAAAAAAAAAGGAAAACAAATATTGAAGGAAAAAAAACACAACCAGAGCCTCAGTGCCAAGCCCTCCAATACAAGTGAAATAGGAGTTTCAGAAGAAGAGGGCAGGAAGGAGCAGAAAAATATTTTGTAGTAATGCCCCAAATCTTCTCAAATTAATTTAAAAATTAACGTAAAGATCAGAGAGGCTCAACAAACTACAAGCAGGATGAAAACCTAGCAGCACACGCAGGCACTGTCAAGTACGGTGACGTTTCAAAGGTTTTATCCTAGTTGCAAGCTACAGTTAGCAGGTACAGTAGCATGCATGGCGTGTCCTTGGGGGCGGAGGCGGCTCAGGCAGGGGCGGCACGCACAGTGGGCATGTATTACCGTTAGGAAACCCCAACCTGCAAGCAGACCTGCTCAACATCTCAAGGGACACTTTCTCTTTACTGCACTCCACAGCAGGAAAACCTGCCTTCTACTCTGGAAGGAGACACCGCACCTATTTTCCAAGGATGTTCTCTACAGAAATTTCCTTAAAAATAGAGCAGAAAAAAGGCACTTGGTGTTTCTGCTCACAAGAAGTGCAGAGATGCAAGACACCCATGGAACACTGTTTTCTGACAGATGTATCAGAGGCAAATTTTATAACTGTGCCTTCATCTATATTTTCACTGGATTAGTCCTCTGCTCCATAACATGTAAAATTATGTGACCAGCATTATACAAATTTTAGCTCCTTTCCATGAACATATATCCTTCAAAGAGTAGGAAGCCATTTCTGGGTCTCACCCCAGATCGACTTCATTAGACTCTTTAAAGGGAAACCCTGGAGGCACCATTTAAGTAACAAGCTGATTCCTAAACACAGTAAAATTCCTGAAGCGCTGTCCACAGAATCTAACGGAAACTCTTGAAACCTAACCTGTGAAACCCTTCGTGGTTTACTCCTGCCTACCTTCTTCTCAGCCTTTCTCTTTCCCACTCCACGCAATCCCACCTTATCAGAATGCATGCAGCTACGAATATTCCCCAAGTTTTTACTCACCTATGCCCTTGACAGTATATGGAAATTAAGTCCCGGCTCTGAAATGATGTTTGATTCTAAGTGTTCATGAGCTGAAGTATGATCCCACCTATGTGGTTTCCTACTCATCAGTGAGAAATTAAGTCCCAGTTCTGGAGGCTGATTTAATTTTCTTTCCTATAGAAACACAGGACTTGACATTTTAAGCATAGTGGTTGAACTAATAACTTCTCCCTACCTATCTGAGATGTCACTTATTCTAGGCCAATGTAACTAACTTGTCTTTAATGATAAAATTTAACAACCTTCCCTTTTTTTTCTAAGAAAGAAAAGAAAGGTGAATTACACAGTAGAAAGGACACAGTGGGAAATGTAATGGGTTTCTCTGCTCTGGTAACATGGTCTCCTTCCCTTCAAATACCCCTGTACTCAAAATTTCCCAGAGCCCCATGTAGATAGCATTACTCACACCAAAACAATGTTCAATCTGTACTGAATATCCTGTGTATACACTAATATGCCTCATCTCAAATTTAAAATATATATCTCTACTTTAGGTCTTTAGATTCTACAGCTGTAGATGGGTGTGGGTGGGTTGGGGTCCCTCCTCCTGTAATTCCATCAACTCCTTAAAAGTTATGTGCAATGAACACTTCTGTTACATGAAATACAATGGATCTGCTGAGAAGAAGTGGCTTGATTCACATCCCTTGGCCCCTGTGCTCCAGCTAGAATACCAACCCTAACCCCTCTACACAGAAATCTTGCTGCCACCACTGGACAATGGTGGTGTCTCAGTCTGTTCAAAGTCTTCTTCATCGTGTCTGCTGGCAGCTGACGTGGTCCTCAGAGGTCTCTCTCTGCTATCTGGAGAAAGGACTGGGTGGTGAGACCATTCACTGGGCCTCTCTGACTCTTCAGAGGGTCAAGGACCTTGACCAGGACTCGAGAATCATCAATTCACGTGCTGCTAAGTACATTTTACAGGAAATCACCACATACTTACAGCAGGTATAAGACAGAGAGTCAAGTGGAACTCAGGTCCCCTTCCTCCAGGGCAGCTCTCCCTCCCTTTCTCTACCCTGGACCCCTAGCTGACTCTGGGGATGGCTGTCGTGACACAAGGAACTAAAGGCGAGCCTGGTAGAAACTACCGACAACGGGACTCCTCTGGAGTGTCACGTGGTGCTTCCACTTGTTGTGTTACAGATGTTTACAACATTTACATTTTATAATAAGCGTGGGTTACTTTTACACACATGCAAAACTTTATAAAGACAAAAAACATGAAACGCTGCTGTGGTAAGAGAAGTTGTCATGATAGAAACCAAATAATTATTCTCTATTGTTTTATCAAACTGGTTTTCATTAATGTTTTCTTACAGCTTATTCCTGGGTTTAAACCTAAAGGATCCCATATAACCGACATCTACCGAGGGGAGGGGGCTCGATGGTGACGGAAGAGCTTGTGAATGTGTTTCCTATTCACGGGCTGCTGAGCGCACTGTTCTGCAGGGAAATTGATTTTACTTGCTCAGTTCTCTGTCAATTGACCTAATCTCTTGTTTTTTCATTCAGTTAATATCGTATCTGTGTCTCCATGCCTGAAGACCTCCTAAAAGATCCGAGAATCCCCACAGTTAATTCACCGTCACTACAACACAGAATTTTCTTACACTGACAATTTAAAATTCAACAGAATGTATGGGATCTAATTACTAAAGACTCCAGATATTGACTTGTTAGCACAATATA
The DNA here is from genome assembly GCF_002837175.3 of Physeter macrocephalus. Taxonomy (NCBI): domain Eukaryota; kingdom Metazoa; phylum Chordata; class Mammalia; order Artiodactyla; family Physeteridae; genus Physeter; species Physeter macrocephalus. The sequence goes on from NC_041233.1 coordinate 110,881,628, forward strand.
GTTTATAAAAATTGTATGACACCAAATTTTTTTAAAAGTTAGTATATAGAATAATCCATTCCATTTATAAACTTAGTTTTTTTTAAGCTCTTAATAGCCTCAGTCAGTAGTAGGAGTTAAAAAAACAAAAAAATGAAAAAACCCTGTTCCAAATGTTTCTATCTTCTGCCTTTCATCTTTATATCAATAAATAAAATATTGAAATTCAACTAACTTTACCAATTATAATGGTGATAAACAATTAACATGTGTGAACTAAAAATCTTTCTTCTCTAATTGATACTGAGGCTAACTTTTATTTGTTCTTTCTGGACTTTTCTAAGGAAATGATAATATATTTGCACATCACAAACTACATTTCCTTTCTTTTTATAGTTTCTATTTTCATACTAGGTGATTAGATTAAGAAAATAAATATTAATGAGCAAACACGTCTGATTTAAGAAGATATTTTTAAAATAAAATAAATGTATTGCCCACTAATTGGTTTGGGGTATAGAAGTCAACAGAAGTACAGCATGTTCACTACAGGTATTTTGAAGGGTAGAAAGGATAACTTCATAGGGTGCACTTTTTGCTGTTTCTGCCACTGAGAGAGAGAGCGCTACATTATTCTCTGCTCTGAGCTGCTTGACCAACTGAAGGGACATTCTGGGTCTCCAAGTCTGCATCACAGAAATCTGACAGCATCTGGAATCTTGGAATCCTTGGGGCCTCTTGGAATCTTCTCGGGTGGGCATTACCAGCTGAACCCAGACTTCCATCCATTTGCCAGGGCAACCGACTTGTGAGTGGAAGCCCCCCAGACCCTCCAGGCCCCATCTGCCATCTGGACACCACTGCGAGACCTCACTCAGTGCCAAATGGAGCACAAATGCCCAGCTGAGTTCTCTCCAAACGCCTAACCCACGAAATCATGAGCTATAACCGAAACATGGTTGTTGTTTAATCTCCAAAGTTTGCTTATCTGAGATGCACTAGCTACCCAAGTCACTCATCTTCTCTTTAACCCAGGCTACTTGTGACACTGTTACATCACACTCTTAATGTCTGATAAATGACTGGTAGTTATATTTTGCAGAAAGTGCAATTTTTCTTTTTATTTCTCACCATTCTGCTGAGAGCCCACTCACTCTTTCTAATTGCTGGTCTGAATGACTTGTGTCATGACCATGCCTTCCAAGTTCCACATCCATGTTTTTCAGCACTGTTATTATTCCCTGATAGTCAATGAGAAACCCTCATATAAATAAGCGTATAAGTACCCGCAAGAGCAAACAGAAAACGTTGTCATAAAGATTCACCAATTACAGCAGATGCTCACTATCTGCAGAATCCCTGCATAGGAATTTGCCTCATCCAAAATTGACTTGTAACCCTACAGTCAATCCTACGGTGCTTAACGACCATCCACTGTACATGACAATTTACCAGAATTACATAGTTTGTTAAGAGAACAAATGACAAAGACCGAGAAGACATGAGATGTATGAAGATTACTCAACATTTAAAGCATCTCAAAATTTCAGCCATGCACCCCACCCTGCTGATTTCAGAGTAGGATCGAGAAAGAAACGTGGAAATCTCTACATTCCTGCTGCTGTCGATGGGCTGCATGTGGTCAGAGATGAGGGGCTCAGAACTGACTTTGCGATTCTATATGCACTTCCCGCTGACACCAACCCAGGTGCTTTTTGTTTCATTTCAAACAGACCTTTAAATAAGTAATTATTATAAAATTATGTTAATGAAATTGTATTTATCTTCAAGCTTTATTCATCTAACTTAGCTTACTCTCAATGTTCGACCGTGTGACCTGAATTATTTACTGTACTTCATCAGAATGAGACTCAGTATGTTAAAAAAAAATTATGTATGTATCAGATAGCCATGACTACCTGTTGGAGTTAATCAATTATGACACCTGGTAGGAATGGTGCTTTCTGGAAATCAGAGATTAATGGAGCTTGAGACATGAAGGACCAGATAACTGGTCACCAAGAGCACGTGTCCAAGGACCACAGACTTGGGAAAAAAAGCAAAACAAAAACATCTGTAGGATGTTTGGGGGTGAGATAGACAGAGGAAGTCTTGGTTTAAACATTTGGGGTTTAGAACTAACCTAGAATTTTCTTAAATATCAAGAGAGCAGCTAAGTGCTAAATACCAGGAAGGCGCCCAGAAGACCCTAGAGCAGGGGTGAGGGGTGCCGGGGGCATGCGGAGGAGGCACGTGATTTGACTGCTAAATCCAATATATTTTGAAAACCTACTGAGAACGACCCTGGATGCCTCACCGACAAGCACAGACTTCATTCTGGGGGCAGGGAGTGCAGATTTCAAGGAAAAAAACCACACAAACGAATCTCAGCTATGAGATTCTCTGACATGACTCACACTCTATGGTTATAGGTACCTAGTAGGTTTCTCGTGAAGGCCTTAAGGCAGTCTTACAATGAACTCTTATTTTCTACAGTTGGGCAATGGCCTATCTTCATGTAATACCTTTCATCCACTTATATAATATCTTAGTCAACGAAATTCCCTGAAGGGTACTCCCCAAATTAAGTAAGAATCCTTCCTTTTGTTACTCTTAAGGAGGAAGGTGAAGGCTGATGAAGTTGCTGGAGTTACCTGGCAATTTTCAAGTACACTGAAGAAGATAAAACTGACACAGAATTCAAAGGAAAGTGTTTTGTTAGAAATAGGTGCAGAATACTTAGAATAAATAAGCAACACTTTCAACATTAATCCTAAGAGATGCTTCCCAAATATATCCCATATCAGAGGAGAGATGCTGCAGAAAATAACTGACCATCTATCTGTATCCTCAGGAAAGCATGAGAAGAATTTTAAAAGGGATCGTAACAAATTGTTTACTCAGACTCACGATCTTTAAGCACATGTTAGTTCGCCACATAATTTTAAATTATTGAGAAAGTAAACGATTCTGGTGATAGCCCACTTCAACAACTGGCAAGTCCTGATTTGATTTTCAAGGAAAATAGTCTAATTATATGAGAAACTGAAATATTTCCTTGTAACTGTGTCTTCCAAGGTAAAATACCATTTGCCACTTTAGTAAGCTGAAACATATGTGACTCTAATTTTAGAATATTAAATAATTTAGTTACTAGTATAGCATAATGATATTAGAAAGCAGTTTGCTTAAATGTAGCACTCACCACGTGGCAGGCGAAGTAATGGTCCCCCAAAGACACGGACATCCAAATCCCTGGAACCTGTGAATACATTATGTTACGTGGTAAAGGTGAAGATGCGATTAAGTTAAGGATATTGAGATGGCAGAGCCCTGGATTAGCCAGGCAGACCCAGCAGAATGGCAACTGTCCTTCAGGGCAAAGGGAGATCCGACTACAGAAGAGGACTGTCAGAGAGACGCAGTGCGGGGAAGACAGGGCAAGGGTCATGAGATAAGGGACGCCGGGGCGGCTCCAGAAGCCGGAAAAGGCAAGGAAGCACACGCTCTCTGAAGCTTCCCTAGGGAACAAAGTCCTGCCAGCACCTTGACTCCAGACTTCTGATCCCTAAAACTGTAGGATAATAAATTTATGTTTTTTTTTTTTTTTTTTGTGGTATGCGGGCCTCCCTCTGCTGCGGTCTCTCCCGTTGCGGAGCACAGGCTCCGGACGCGCAGGCCCAGCGGCCATGGCTCACGGGCCCAGCCGCTCCGCGGCATGCGGGATCCTCCCAGACCGGGGCGCGAACCCGGTTCCCCTACATCGGCAGGCGGACGCGCAACCACTGCGCCACCAGGGAAGCCCTTATTTACGTTGTTTTAAGCCACTGAATTTGTGGTAGTTTGTTACAGAAGCAGTGAGAAATTAATATGCAATATGGGAAGGAAGACGGTGCGACCCCTCAGAAACATAAAGCACAAAATTGCAAAGGCTTCCAAATATCTAGTAATCATTTATTTATGTGCTTGCTAATATGCCCTGGACGGAACTGTCCCCCCCGAAAACTCTTATGTTGCAGCCCTAACACCCAAGGCAACAGTGTCTGAAGACAGGGCTCTTAGGAGGTGATTATGATTAAACGAACTCGTAAGGGTGGGGCCCTAAGACGGTAAGAGGGGGAGGAGAGACACCTCTCTCTCCGTTCCTCTGCGCTTGGAAAAGGCCGCGTGACCAGTGGGCAGGCAGCCACCCACCTACAAGCCAGGGAGGGGCCCCTCACCACGAGCCACACTGGCCAACGCCTCCATCGTAGCTTTCCAGCTCCCAGGACTACGAGGAAACACGCCTGTGGCGTGGAAGCCACCCACCCAGTCTGTGGTTTTTGTGCGGGCCCCTGTGCAGACCGCTGCATGAGCAGGAATGCAGTCGCAATGCATCGAAGCAGTGAGTGTCTGCGCCCCTTCCCGGGAGGCAGGATGGCATGGGGTCCTGGGCTGCCTGACTCTGAGTCCAGGAGTCCCTGTTCACCGTGAGCGGCTAAGAGAAAAGATCGGAATTTCTCTGGGCTTCGGTTTCCTGATCTGTAAAGTCAGGTAAATGGGAACCACGGGGTTCACGTTCAGGATGGGGACCGAGGAGGATGCTGAACTCGCTCCCCCGCACCCCGCAAATACGGCATCTACAGCTACACTTGGAACCACTTCCTCCGAACACCCCCGAAACCCGGCTGAGCGATGCCTACTCTGGGACGCGGGCTCGCAGTAACCCTGGGCTGCTCCCTGAAGAGCAGGGTTTGAACCCCACACGCGGCACCCCGACTTCTAAGACCTCCTCCCGCGTCCAGCGCCAGAACCCCTGGCCCTGAGAACCGCCAGGGCCCGGCCCACAAGGCCCCGGGGAGCCGCTCTCAGAGGCCTGCGGACTCACCTGCCGGCTGCTGCGCGGCGACGGGGACCCGGAGCCGCCGGAGAGGCAGGGCGGTGGCCTGAGGCGCACAGGGCGGCCTGGTGTCCTCGGGGTCAGAGCCGGGCCTCCTGCGCCGCCCAGCGCGCCAGGGACGGCGCCTGGGCTTCACAGGCGTCTGCACCCGGGCTTCGCGTCCGAGGCCCTGGCTTTACGTCTGACGCCCCGGTTTTACGTCAGTAACCCAGTTTTACGTCTGTGGCCCCGGCTTTACGGCTGAGGCCCCGGCCTTATATATGAGGGCCCAGTTTTACGTCAGTGACCCCGGTTTTCTGTCAGTGACCCCGGATTTATGTCGCTGACCCCGGTTTTACGTCAGAGGCTGTGGCCCCAGTTTTAACTGCCGCCGGGGGGCACGGCCGGGCCCGGGTGGCCGAAGGGGCTGAGGCTTGACGGTCCGCAGGACTGCCGACATTTGCCTCCGTGAAGAGCTGCCGCCTGAGGGCCAGCCCGAGTCTGGTGCTCACGAGACCGCGCCCCTGGGGCCACCGACGAGGCTGGGCAAACCCTCAGGGTCAGCACCGACTCAGCCAGGTGTCTGGAGCTGCGCGTTCACCGCAGCGCTCTTCGCGGTAGCCGCGGCGCGCCCCTGCGTGTCCGTGAGCGGAGCGGATACAGAGGAGGGGCGCTCGCGCGCACGATGGGTGCCGCTCGGCCGTGAAAAAGGAGGCCGTGCCGCCATCTGTGACGGCGATGGACCCGGAGGGCCGTAGGGTGAGTGAAAGTAGCCAAACAGCGCACAGCTTCTCTCCTCCGTGGGATCCAGGCCACAGACAGACAGAAAACCAGCTCCTAGACGCAGAGAACGGAGTGGTGGTCGCCAGAGGCGGGGGCGGGGCGTGGAGGAGATGGGGAAAAGGGGTCAGAAAGTGCAGACTTCTAGTTGTGACAGAAATAAGCCCTGGGATGTGATGTCCCGCACAGTGACCACGGGGAGCAATACTGTGCTGCGTAGTATTTGAACTCTGCGGAGCGGTTCTCACCCTTAACTCAAACCATCGTGCTGCACACACCGTAGACTTACGCAGTGGCGGACCTCAGTTACTTCTCGGTAACACCGAATGAAAAACGGCCTCACCGCCGGAAGAAAAGTGCACCTGTGTGTCGTGACAGCCGTTAACTAGGCTTATTCTGGTGGTGATTTCACAGTGTATACAGACGTCGAGTCATTACCGTGTACCCCTGACGCTAATGTAAGGTGTGTGTTAAGTTACACCTCCAGCACGATGCCCGCTGTGCGCGGAATCTGTGATGGTCAGACCAAACGGTAACGTAGGTTAAGTGTTTAGAGCAATGTCTGACCTGCCCTACTGAGGTTCCTAGTATTGTGACATTTCATTTTACTGAAGCAGTTACTTAAATGAACGTATTTTTAAGTAAAACAGCAAGGCGTGGTTGGAATAGAAAAGGACTAAGATACCGGAAACGTAAACTCAGATTTCTTTTTGGTGATCTCGAGTTAAGTCACAGTCTCTCTGTAAGTTTTTTGACTTTATCCTCACTCGCATGAGGACGTTGAGATGGAAATCTGACAAATTCGTTGTGAGGACAAAGATGAAACGATACATGTGAATGAGCTTAGAACTACGAGAGACTACAGGAGTGTCATTTGTCGGTGTCGTTCACTGGCTGTGATCATTATTATTATTACATGTCGGGAAAGGGAGAGCACCAACCTGTGAGGTTTTTCACACTTAGGTTATCATTTAGGAAACTTAATGGCCTTTTAAAAAGTTCCCCTCTGGGAGTTTTAGACTCGGTTTTCTACTTTGTGCTAAGTTTTCCTGGGTTTCTGTCACTGGCAATTGTCTCCGTGAAGCAGAAAAAGAGAAGGAGGAATCACATGTCTGTCTGGCAGTAAAGCACTGAGCCATGGAGACAAGAAACAAAACGCAAGCAGGTGGTCTCATGCGGGGATCCTTGGGTGGCCAGGCTGAGTGGGCTTGGAGTAATTCAGAGAGTAGAGTCCACACCCCGCACCCCTGACGGGGGCACAGCCACGCCTCCAGGTTTTACCTCTGGTGTGGAAACTGAAAACCTAATGACTAATACCTATAGAACTTTGTACATCACAGATTGTAACGTACTCATATTCTCTTCTTAAATATAACCTAGTCCACACTTTCTACCTCATTACGCTTGCTTTTATTTTATCGTGAATGAAAAGCTTCTTCACAAAACTGGTATGTATTGTCCCCAAAAGGGGACGGCATGGCTGAGGTTTAAAGGCGTTGGGGTTATGTGGATAGTGTGCGATAAAGCTGGACTATGCCCTTAATGCATTGACTCACTTCATTTATATTTTATCACAATCTGCTACTTTTTATCAACATTTTAATGTGGTTAAACTTAAATCTACACCAAAAAACTGAGATGGCTCAGAATAAAGCAGGGTTTGGATATTTTGCACATAAAGGAAGGACACATTTTATGTCTCTATCGATATTTCTCTGTTAGTGGCGATTTATCTCGTTCTTACCCTTAACACTGCTTACTATGTAAAAAAACAAAGAAAAAGCAAAACAAGAGTGAAGTCCTCAATCACTTCAGAGCTTAAACTAACGTCAGGTTGTCTTGCCAGGACTGGGACAGGGTGGCAAGTGAGGCTGTTAAAGTTGGATACAAAATTTAGGGGTGCACCAAAAAAATTCAGTAATCGAGGTGAATAATATTTAATGCAATATTTTAAAAACTCAGAAGTGATGCAAAATACATGATGAACAAGATATTAAGATTTTAAATAAAGACAGGATCAGTTTTCTACCAGATAAATGGACTTAGACACATAAATCCACACCCACCAATTCACACAATTTTGCCCTTAATTTCCAGGAATGCAAGCAAGTACTTAGTACAATGAATTCAGCAGACTCTTTGGGGACATAAAAGAGTTTTTATGTTTAATAACTCTGAGAGTGGAGCACTCGCGACTTCAATTTATTGGCTTTGAACATTTTTGTGACATAAAATGGAGGACAACTTACAGGGTTTGAATTAGAAATTGTGTTGATGATTAAATTTCTCAAGAAAAAATACGGTAGTTCGGGTTTAGTAGCTCCTGGGACATCTCATCCCTGGCAAACAGCAAGTATCTTGTTTTCCCAGAAGGGTAACAGGTTCTCAAAGAAGAGATCACACACGGTCTTTTAAAGTTTGACATCTCTACAGACTTAGGGATTGTAAAGAAGAGCAATATCATCAGCATCTTCCCCAGATATACATGAGGAGTGTGTGTGTGTGTGTGTGTGTGTGTGTGTGTGTGTGTGTGTGTGTGTGAGAGAGAGAGACAGAGAGACAGAGAGACAGAGAGAGAGACAGAGACAGAGAAAGAGATAAGAAGGAGGAAGAGGAGAAGAAGGAGGAAAAGGAAAAAAACTAGATAAATAGGTAGGTAGATAGAAAGGCAGATAGATAAAGAGATGGAAATTTTAGGACATGTTATAGAGCACTGAATAGGACTAGAATGTCTCCTTTTCCTAAATCAGGAGCAAGTTTCCTACCTTCCAGCTAACATTCAGTGTAGGAGGAAAATTTTTAAAAAATAAATAAAATTAATAGGGTGTAGTACTTGTCAGAAGTAGAGGAGGGCAATTCCAGTTGTCAAAAGAAACAGGTGCACTTTAATAGAAATCTTGGAGGACTGTCTCTCCGAAATATCCAGTATACAATCTTACATCTACCCATAAGCTCTAACTCTGAGTCTCCGAGTTGAGAGGCATGGAAAAGACCTCAGACACTTAATTTAGAAAATGACTCTTTTAATGCCAGTGCAGAGTGGTAAACTACCTCATAAAATTGGAATTTTAAAACCATTGTCGTTTAAGAGGAGGACTGGCTGAGAGAAAGGAGATGTCCAATTCTGACTAAATAGTATTCCTACAGAGAGAGACCAAGTAATTCGTAAGTGCTGCACCATTGTTAGTCCCACTAGTATTTAAGTGATTTGATTAGAAATGATTAAATTCTTAACGGGACTTTCAGAATAATAATTAAGTAAAACTGCTTTGCATTATTAGAATGGACCAGATTAAGAAGTTAATGAGCACAAAGTATCTGAACAGTGTGGGATTCTGAGGTGAAGGCCAGGCTTTCCCAAGGAAGATGGAGGAGCTGGGTGGTCCCGCATCTGGGGACGTCCCCCCGGGCACGGTGAGCACCCCGCCTCCCCAGAGAGCCTTGAAGACAGGAGTTGAAGTGCAAGTCAGTATGGAACACTCGGAATAAGACTGTCCTTCAGAGCACTACTATGAATAACCTAGTTTACCTTTCTGTTTGTATTGTAAAAATAGAATTTTAACAGAGAGGGTCTTCCCTCTGTTTTATTCAAATAAAACCCCTTCATACTATTAGGGTCACGTTACAATTATTCCATCTGAAGTTGCCCAGGCTTCCCTCACTTAACCAGGCTGGTTTCTTCTTCTACTTCCCGTAGATCACATCAATTTTAGTTGACACTTTAGAGGTTGCCTTTGCCCCCAAGGAATTGTGGTCACTCTGAGGAGACATTTCCTCTTGTTATTCCTAATGCCTAGTAACCTTTATACATATTTTAAAATAAATGAACAAATGGATGAATTAACTCCATCATTTTGAAAGTATTTCTCCTTTGCTCGTAGCATTTTACACAAAGAAAATAAGAAGCCATGTTTTGAAGATTTATAATAGAGCTATGTTTTTCTAAATCTATATTAAAGGCACAGATGGGGGCACAATTTGTGAATGTAATTAACAAGGATAAGCTCCTGAAAACCCTAGAATTCAGATGGCGGAGTTCCTGGGATGAGTTTGTGTGGTGAAAAGGGAATAATAGTTCTATTAGTGTCAAATACGTAATACATTTGCTCCACACTTTTATTTGTCAATAAATTACTATAGAATTTTTTTGTAGCATAGAGAATAGATGATATAGCCAGTGGAAATTTAACAAATAGCATATGCTATAAAAATTGAACGTAGTTTTCATTGCAGTAGATAAAAATGAAATTAGCAATAAGAAATATGATTTTGACTCTTTCAAAGAATATCTGAGTGTACGTAGATATAGTCAGTGTTTATATATGTATAGTAGCTTATGTTTCTGTATTTCACCTATTCCACAAAGGATTTGAGGTTCATTTGGGAAATATACTTAAAACCCAAATCTCCTCCCAGCCCAGAAAACCTCTCCACAAAGGAAGAAGAGAAAGAAAGCAGTTTTGTTATCAGATAAGCATTAAATCAGAATGTGGTGCACACCACAGGGAATTCGCCAAGAGAGGCAAAGACAGAGGAAAATCTTACCCTTTTACGTGGTCAGGCAGCTAGAACCCCTTCTATGAGTCTTCTCAAGATGAGCACTGACTAGGCCTCAGCAAGACCTGGCAGCAGCACGTACTACACATATACACAGCCATCCTGAGTTCACCTGCGAGTTGTGGGGACCGGCTGTAGTAGCTAATCAGCTTCTTTCAGAGGAAAGACGAACTGCTCCTGTCTTTGTGACGAGAAGACTTAGGTTTGCAAGTTGGGGCCAGGAGCCCACAGAAGCTCAGCCCCTCACCTCCCACAGAGCCTGGGAGATGGGCCCCCTCTCCCTTCCTGGTTTTGTTTCAAAGACATAGTCCCCAGGTCCTTGAGAAGGACACTCCTGGGTCACAAAGCTGAGGAAAGTCCTATCAGAAAGATTTATACACACTTCAAAAAAGAGGAGAAAGTACTTAATGACAAGGTTTCTAAAATAATTGCTCTGAGCAAAGGGTGGAGGTGGAAACCTCTCTCCTTATTATTTGATGGAGGAGAATTAAGCCCGTTATTCATAGTTTGTATTTGTCCTCACAGGTCGCATGGGCTGTACAATTTTACGAAAATACAAAGTTTCAATCAGAAAGATAGTGGAAGTTTTATTTTACTGCTTGGTGAGCATTTCAGGTGATTATAGGTATTCTTTGCCTGTTTCCCTGTAAGAAAATTCTATAGCATATAATAGGCCAACTGGGTGAACTGTATTTCCGATGAGTGTTTTCTGCCTAAAAAAATGCCTTTTTCAGAGGTGCATGCTGGTAAAGATCCCTAATAGAGAAAAAAGGAGCCTCCTAAATGATCTAAATCAGATGGTCTTGTGCCCAAACGGTCTTAGTTACCTGCCATTAGAACAGATAGGGGGGTTGGGGGGAACACAGATGCCAGTCCTCTCGGGATACAGCAGAAAGATGGGGAAGCATCTGAAGGTAGAAGTCCTTTGGTTTTCTCCTCCTATTTTTCCAGGATCTAAGCCTGTCTGAGGGAAGGAAACAGACCAGGAGCACTGAAAGGACAGAATGAGGAGCCTCATTAATTTAAATTACCTTCTGTCCCCTGAAATAAAAATACCCAACCTAAGAGCTGTGTCTTACTCAGGGCCTGTGTCTTACTGGGGCTACCGCCAGGGAAAGGGCCTTTCAGTAGCTCTGAGGAAATGCTCCCAAGAGAAAAGGGAGGAGTCAGGATGTAAGTGATTTTGGCCAGAGCGCTACTTTCAGTCTGGCACACATACATCTCAGTCAAAGGCCACTGCTAGTCCCCAGGGACAGGTATCCCAGGAAACGATTTTAGTGCTTTTCTGTGCACGGGAAGGTGCAAGAATCTGGGGTCATTGCCATTTTTTCCTGAGATATCTCTAACTCTCTAAGGGGCCTGTTTTTCCAAAGCACAGTGTGCCTTATCCTGTTTTTCGTCCTGAATTCCTTTCAGGCTGTTCTGTCTCGTGGCAGTGACTGCAGTGGCTAATGACTTGATCTTGTAGAACTGAACGGTGGGCGACAGTCTTTGTTTTACCCCTCAAAACCCAGGTAAATTGATTTACACAGTCCACAGCTCGTATCCACACGTCCACCTACCCACCCCCTCTTCCAGGTCGGCTCTGGTTGTGGTCCTGAGTTTAAGGACAGCATTCGTCCTCCCTTCCTCTGTTCCTCTGAAGAATTAAACTGTTGCTGCTAGTCTATAACTTAGAAATTACATATTAATAGTCCTAACCACCTGTGTAGTGTTTCTGACCTCAGAACAATTAAGGGGCACACCTGGATAAATGCAGCCCTTCCTTCTGAGTGTGACTGGCCGTTGTCAACACTGAATTACTTTGAAATGGGTTGGAAGGGCAGGCATTCTAGTTCCTGCTAAATTAGCTTTACAAAAAAAGAGGGGGTAATCAATCTGCATTGGAAACCATTGAATACTTTCAAAGTATTCAAGTCCTAATGACTTAATTAATTGTATCTCAGGCTACAAAGGAAGAGAAGGCAAAATCTGTAGTTCTTCAAAAGAAGAATTAGGCAAATTCAGTGACATTTATTTATTGGGAAAAATTGTTTATGGATGTGATTTATTAGTAAACTAAACTTTTTTCTTTTTTTAATTGAAGGATCGTTGATTTACAGTGTTGTGTTAATTTCTGCTGTACAGGAAAGTGATTCAATTATACATATTTACATGTTCTTTTAAAATTCTTTTCCTTTATGGTTTATCTTTTCCATATGGTTTAGCACAGGTTTATCACTGTGCTATACAGTAGGACCTTGTTGTTTATCAGTAAACTAAACTTTTACGTTGGAGCCATTCTTAAGGTCCGAAAACAAGCTTTACATAAAGAAGCTCTTTTTTACATACTTTTTTTTTATAGCCAGTGGGTGTCAAGGCTTCTGCTTGTATAGTCTATGCATTTAAATAATTTTCAAGATTTTGGATGGGTTTGTTTTCAACTCAAGCTTTTGAGTAAAGTGTTAACAGGGGAAAGATTATGGCTTGTTATGCCTCATCTATTTCACAATCTTGATGCATTATGTGAGGTACTGGGTGACAGTCACAACTGAATGACACCCACAGACCATGCAAATACTCAGCCAATTTTAGCTAAAATTGGGGATTTCATTAGTTCTGTTTTCAGGACATCTTTCAGTAAGAGAAAAGCATTTGCATTTCACTCCTCATACTGTACCTACTAATAATGAGTTAATATCTCCTGAAATAACTTGCAGATGAGGAGCTAGAAGCAGAAAAGAAGAGCCTGATAATTTCAATTTTAAGTAACTTGACTATACAAATTGTTTTCCATCTACAAACTTCATACAATTGAGAAGGCATATGACTGTCTAATCCATGATAGCTACAAACATACCTACATGTCCTGGATTTGTACCAGGTAGCTAAAGTAGATTTTTCCTTCTGCGTCCCTAGCACGGCAGAATTACTGACACTGTCCCTCTGACATAGAGGCTTTTCTCCTGTGGTTCTGAGGACAGCGTTGCTAGGCAGCAGACACCCTTCTCTTTTCCATCCTTTCCAGAAATGGAGTCACTCTAGCATGCCTCAGCCCACGTCTGGGCACCAGGCAGGTGTCTGGAAGTGAATCATTCTCTCGAGAACGTTTGCCTCTAGGATTTGGGGGAAAGTCAGTTTAAATCAGGGCATATAAAATAAGCCTTAATAACCTTGAAAGTATAAATATAGTTTTGTGAAGCACAGAGCTTGACAGAATTGGATAGTCAGACTGGAGACAGTTAAATATAGACCAGGAGACTATAACTGATGCTAGCGGAACAAATCATTTCAACTAGAAATTTGAGATGATAGGTTTTGAAATACGGTCCTTGTGGAAAAGCCTAAGAAAGAGTTCAGGTAGCTCTAAGGCAGAAGAACAGTGTTTAAGAGAGCAGAGATATGCTTTTAATTAATGTGGGGACTAAAAATACAAAACGCTTCTGTGGGCCTTTTCTTTTTCAATTATGCATGTCTATTTAAGTTGTCTTTTTAACTTTTGGTAATTGAGTATGATAATTTTATGCCACAAATTAAAAAAAATCCTGGCACATCAATGAAGAAGATGCGTTGGCTGAAATGTTTCATATTAAATAAAAGCAAGGATAGAAAATTGGGAAAATTAAAAACATTTAGCAATTTGGTTATTGTTCAAATGTGTATCTTAGGAAAGAACTGTTACTTCCTGCTTCTGTCGGTTTAACACAAAGATTAGAGACACATTAATTAAATTAAAATGGTTCATAATAAGACATTTATTTTTAACTTGCAGAAACGTCTGAGGCAAACAATGTATAAATTAACCTTTATATTCCTGTTTTCAGAATTAAGTCTCATTGCTATGTTTGGTTCAGTTGTATTCCTTCCAGAAAGCTGTGTTGGAATCTTAACCCCCAGCACCTCAGAATGTGATCTTTTTGGACCTTTATAGGACCTTTACAGAGATTATCAGGATAAAAATGAGGTCTTTGGGTGGACCCTAATTCAATATGACTGATGTCCTTATAAAAGGGAGAATTTGGACCCGGACACACACAGTAAGAAGATGATGTGAAGAAATGAAGAGAAGCCATGTGAAGCCGGGAGGGATGCTGCCACATGCCTGGAGTCTGGGGCTCTGGGAACAAGAAGAAGCCAGGATAGTCACCAAACTGGGACTTAAGTACAGTTTTGCCTTTCCCAGAAATAGAATCTTAAACCAATCAATCGGGAATGTTCCATCTTAGTTGAAGATCTTCCCTAGTATAAAGAAGCAAATTGAGGATTATATAGTTGGATGGGGCAGCCTCCATACCATTCAGGTTGCCACCCAGTTCTTTGAGGAAATAAAAACAACTGTATTGTCTCACAAATGGAGTCTTTACAAGAACAGAAATTAAGCTCTAGAAACAATTCAAAACTCGCCTATCCTTTCTACCAATCTTCCCCCTATTCATGTCTAAAGGCTTGCAGATATTGTAAAAATCTGGACTTCCGGAGCAAAAGTCCTTCTGGGTGGAACTTGCATTCTTTCTCTGTGCCATTTGAACAAACCCTATCAAATAAGCGTCCTACCTGGTCTTCAGCAACAAAGATAATTCTTATCAGAAGGAAATAAAAAAGAAAGGCTATTTTGGAAACTAGGCTTATGAAAAATCTTAAAATCTCTTCCACAGATTTTGGTTAAAAGCTTTAGACATCTCAGCAGGTAACTTTAACTTATTCAATGGCCAGAAGCAAAATTTGCATCCAACTTGTTCTTTTATAGACTAGTGAGTTTGCATTATCATACCTGTCTCATGGCTGAATTTTTAAAATGAAAGCCATAAGATCTGTCAGATCACGTATACACATTTTTTGTTAGCAGGCAGGCACACCAAGGCAATCCTAAACCACCCTTTCTGTGGCTCAGTGAGGTTCTAAGTCACTCTCCTGTGTAGTACTTCCTAACATCGGGGATGAAGCCTACTGGAATCAGTTGCTGCAATATCCCAGCCATAAGATTCAGTTAACTGACACGAAGAAACAGCCAGCTGCCCCACTGGGGGCTGGGGGTTCCCCTCAGGCCTCCCTGTGCCCCAGCTCGGCCTCTGGCTCTTACCTCACCACTTCTCAGGTGTCTGAGCCGTATCTACGACAGCACCTGTGTTGTCCTTCTTTGATTTGTTCACCCGTCAAACCGCCTTTTGGGTTTAGTCCATCCAAATTGTGTTACAGTCAAGGTCTCTGAATCAGGTAATGACTTTCCTGTGGGATCCTGGTGGGTCCCTGGCATGGGTCTGCTTTTCCATTGCATTTGAAATGGAAGACAAGTAGTGTCAGGCTGCTGGGAAGTTAGCATTGCCAGGACGAACCTTCCCCAAAAACACTTCGAATTTTTTTCAGTATTTAGTAGTGAAAGATGTTAATGTGTTAACGGTAATACATCTCTGGCTTAACATAAATTGAAGATGTTCTTGAGTTTTCATGAATGCTGGAAACTAGTAACTTCTGGGTCTTTGTCACTTGCTTTAAAAAAGAAGAATATAATGTGAATGCGTTTGGTGTGTTCTTTCCTGAGTGGGACCTGTTAAAAAGTGGTACTAAGAGGTCATCTGGATTAGGATCATAAAGTGGAGAACATATAGACAGTAGGACTTTTGATAGTGTCAAAGCTGGTGACCTTCGTGACCGTGGGAAGTTGAGACACATACTTCGGATACTTCCTGCCACAGCTGGTGCTTCTTCACCAGTCCAGCAGACTGACTCTGCCCTTCCTGGGCGCCACTTGGAGAAGGCTATTTGGATACCAGCTTTTATGTCATTGCTTTTCAAACAACGGTATGGGTGACAATCAGCATTTTGAAAATACAAGAGGGTAAATAATAGCATGGATACTGAAATGGTGTGTCTAAATATTCCAAGTGGCTATATAAAACCTGTCTCTCCTAGAGCCCTGCTGTGCACCCTAGGCCTCCTCTGAGCCCTTGCCCGTGGCGGAGGCAGTCTTGGCTCCGTACTCATGTCAGAAGCACACCTGGCTTGCGTGTTTCTTATATGGGACTGCCGTGGGGAAGGCTAATCCATTTTAGTCCTGGAAGACTTTGAACCAAACGCTGCCAGATCCAGCAGGCATCGTGCAGAAACTCACAGCAAGCCCGCTTTCTCTGAGAAGTTTCTGCTTGTCCCCTACAGGTCTGTCAGCAGCTGGCCTTTCTCCATCCGTTCCCTCTGGAGTCAGTTAAGTTACTTTACCCCAGAAGTTTCTCTTCTCCCAGGGTCCAGTCAGTCACTGAGGCACACTTCCCACTTCTCAGCACTGGGTTTCTGACATACTTCTGGAGCTTGTGTCTCAGCAGAGCAGCTGTATTTGCTTTGCAATAGTGAGCAAAGCTTCCAATTCTGTTTCCTTCTTTAAATTAACATTTTCAATATCATCATAACTATTAATAGGGGCTAGATTTAATGTTAATCACTGGTAGTCCTGATGGATTAAATACCACAGAGATACGTTGGTAATTTCCAGCCTCACGGAGTGACAAATCACTTTTCTTGACCACAACGATTACAGAATTTAAAGCAACTGAATAACTTAGAATAGCATGTTTAAGTATTAAACAAGTGATGGAAAGGTTATGACTCTAGCTATGCTCAAGCTTATGTAGTTTCTTCTTTTAGTACTCTATTTTTAATTCTTCATCTTACACTGATATCACAGCTAAACAATTATTTCTCAATAGAAGAGAGATCATTAACTTCCAAAATAAATTCCAAATATGTTTAGAGCAAGGGTGAGGTGTTGTTTTTGTCAGATGTTGGCAGTCTGTGAAGAAAAATTTTTTGCATAGCCCCTGACTCTGGTTTCTTTGATTTTTTTTTTAAATGATTATAGTAGTTATACCAGTTATTCAAACAGCTAACTTTTAAAAAATTGCACAGTATTCAAATTTAAATAAATTAATTAAAAGCAAATGAGATTTTATTTTGAAAAATATTAAAATTTAGGATATTGTGACAAACAATATCCTAAAACAACTCTCCCAGGAATACAAAGAAGCTTCTTTTCTAGAATACCTGAAGGCTCACCATTAGAGACAGTAGTCTAATCTAACATAATCTAATGTAATCTTCTACAGATAAAGAAGCTGAGGAGAGTGAAAAAATGTACTCCTTTGACCAAAAAATGCATAACTTGAACATTGTTCTTGGTGCTGGAGATAACAGTAATTA
Organism: Physeter macrocephalus; assembly: GCF_002837175.3. NCBI lineage: Eukaryota > Metazoa > Chordata > Mammalia > Artiodactyla > Physeteridae > Physeter > Physeter macrocephalus. The sequence continues at coordinate 110,898,969 of NC_041233.1, forward strand.
AAAAAAACCAAAAACCTGCCCTCATTGAACTTACACTCTAACTTACTGACTGCAGTGCATCAGTCCTGCCTGTTCCTGGCTGGTGTAAGGTGCTATATGTAATATACTGTTATTTAATCCTTGCCACACTTTTGAGATAGGTATAGTTGACTGATTTAAAAGGTGGAGAAACTGAGGAGAAAGGTGAATAAACCTGCTTAAGGTATGTGCCAGTAAGGAAGAGTCCGAATTCAAATCCAGTCTATCTACACTGCAGACAGTACTTTTTCCATTATATCATGGGCCTCCTTTCTCCAGATGGACCCAAGCCACCATGATTGCAGCCTAAATCCATCCACACCGTAGTGACTTCCCTGTGTGAACTGCTCAGTGTTGGGGCTTGTCAGGGGGGGTTGGCGGGTGGGGGGACATCTCCAGGAAGGGCGTCAGATCCTCTCATCAGCGCTCACGATGGTGCTGACCAGGAACAGGTGCTTCAAATGCTGCACTTTCTGTCCCCAGATGATGGCTTTCCCTTTTCCTGGAGCTGAATAATGTGATTTATTCAGATCCTTTGAAATGGAAATGAATAGGATTTTCCAGTAAAACTTCAGGACTGAGTATGGACATTTACAAACCCCTGGAAGATGTGCTCTTTCAGAACAAAGATGTAATCCAAGAAAGAGAAAGATATTGGTTCCAGGGAAAATTGGATTCAGCAGAGCCCTGCCGGCCATGCAGTAGCCGTTTGGAGCGACCTTTCCACGTGGAAGCAGGGAGCTGGAGAATTCTGGAGAAAAGCTGCATGCAAAAAAATGGAAAATGTGGAATTCCCAGGAAAGGAAGATGTTTTACTCAGAAAATAGTGGAATAGATGGGATACACAGAAAATGAAGATGTGTATTTGCAAATAAAATAAGGTAGTTATTAATGCAAGAAAAATAACTCTGCAGGAAGGTGAATGCAATTTTAATACACTACTAGACTCCACAGTGAAAAGTCACCCTGGTTTTAACTAATGGAGTGATCTGCTTATACTAGAAGGAGGATGGGAAAAACAAAGAGCACATAAAAGAGCCACATTGTCACTCTCTTTAAAAGAAATTCATGTCCCCAAATTGATGAATCTATAAAGAATAGTATAAGTCTCTTAAAAATATAAATACGGAGTAATCACTGGACGATTCAGGTAAGAGAATTAAATACAGTTGTGTCTGGTAAGCTGGAGTGGTGAGAAATAACAGGAAGAACTGTGGTTGGGTGTGGTTTTTGTTTTGTTTTGTTTTTTTATAAATTTATTTATTTATTTTAGTTTTGGCTGCCTTGGGTCTTTGCTGCGCACGGGCTTTCTTTAATTGCGGCCAGCGGGGGCCACTCTTCGTTGCAGTGCGAGGGATTCTCATTGCGGTGGCTAGTCTTGTTGCAGAGCACCGGCTCTAGGTGCGAGGGCTTCAGTAGTTGTGGCACGTGGGCTCAGTAGCTGTGGCTCATGGGCTTAGTTGCTCCACGGCATGTGGGATCTTCCTGGACCAGGGCTCGAACCCGTGTCCCCTGCCTTGGCAGGCGGTTTCCTAACCACTGCACCACCAGGGAAGCCACGGGTGTGTTTTTTAATGATAAATCAATTTCACTACTAATTGAGTTCTTCATTTTAGACATGTATTAGTTTGATAAAAATTAAATCAAGGATTTATATAATTTAAATAAATTGGCTCATCTAAATTCATACAAAAATGTGTGGAAGATTTACAAATAGAACCTATTTTTCCAGATTCCCCAAAAATCTCCAGATGATTTTTTTCATTAACTAGTTCAGTTAAAGAAATACTTTTGTGAGATCCTTCCATCCAGCCACTGTACTGGGCACTGAGAACTCTGTCACAAATGGTGTTGTCCGTGACTGGCTGCAGTGGGGAGGAGGGTCCGACACGTCCAGTCCTGTCTAAACAGGTGGGTTAGCCTCGGGGACATTCAGGATGCTGTAGCTTGAGGTGAAGGTGGGCAAAGACCCCGCTTCCTGACGGGAGACTGGCATGGCTTTGGAATGTCTGAAGGGGACGGTGAGGCCTGTGGTGAGGAACCTGCAGGGAAAGGGCAGATCTGCATGGTCCAAGAGTGTGTGTGGGAGAACCACAAATATTTTAAGACTAATGTCTGTTAAATTCAGAAGTGGTAGAGAAAAGTTGGAAGATTAGAAATCATTAAGCATTTTCTATGTTATATTTAACTGAGCTATATAAAAGTACCATTTTTATTGGAACAAACGATGTACCTGGTCTATTGACTTTGGTTTTTCCATATGGACATATCACTTAAAGGATAACCTAATCTAACATGTTCAGTTTCTTGAGGTAAAACCCATAAGGCAAAACTGGTTTTAATATAAAGTAGTGGTTAAGAGTATGGGCTTTAAACTTCAGGCTAATACTTCAGGCTAATATTTGAGCACATTTCATAGGCTGTCTTGAATCTGATGGCATAATCTATTGAAAGGATAGTTAATTTTACTTATTTAATAAAATATGCTATATGTTTGCAATATGGTTCGATTGAGATGATGTATCAGAAGTGGTCAGGAGATCGGCAAGTGGGAACCTCACCGACGTCATCATCGCCCTTCTCAAGCTGAACCCCTCCCTCTTTCTCTCTCTCACAGGCTTATAGGAACAGAAAAATGGGTTTGCTTTTTCGCTCATTTTAAAAAGAAAGATCCAGGTTTTAAAAATAAATATTTTCATATGAAATATATTCTTCTTTGTATTCATTTGAATTTTTTTCGTAATCCTATAAAGCTGAAACACAATATGGAAAAGAATATGACAATGATACAGTAAATTATTCTTGGCTTTACATAATGTACAAAGACACCTAGCATCCAAATATGCAAACTATGGCAATGCTAAGAAACTGTTTTTGAGAGACAAATTATTTTCCTCTCAGAATTTTTCTCAAAAGTACTGTTTTAAACAGGGTAGAAATAGGGTAGAAAAGTCTTTTATAACATTACATACTCTTAAGACGTGCTCACTCACTAAAGCATAAATACAGTGTTTTGTATGCATCATTTATACTCTATGTTTTTGTCCTTTAAAAATGTATTTTCTTTTTTAGGTAATATTTCTGATAATCAGGATTTGTCTCTTTCATTGAATATGGAGGGCATATACATATACATATATATATACACATACATACATACATACATACATACATATATGTAAAATGCATTCGATTATCCTAATCACCTTAATATGACTTTGCCTTTGAGACCTAGACCTAGCAATGTCACAGTGCATTTCAGGCGTGGATGTGAGCACTGAGATTTCTCTGTAGGACAGCGGTTCTGCAGTCCTTAACAGCCCAGTGAGCTTATCTTTGAATGCACCTTCAAAGCAGTTCACAGCTGGAGGAGACTTCGAGGTACAGCAGAAACAAATCGATGGCAGAGGGAATGAATTAAGGACTTAATGCTGCAGACAATTGCCCCGTCTTCATAATTCGTTAATGGGATGCAGTGCTGAAAAGGCAGTTAACTGCAGACTGGGAGTCAACCAAGACTTTCAGGATGGCAGCGCTCACGCGACTCTGACAGGGTAACCGTCAGAGCACGGATGCTGGAGCCCCACAGACCTGGGTCTCCACGTGGTTTCAGCCACTTCACAGGGTGTAGAGCCTTTGACAAGTAACCCATCTGGCCTCAGGTTCCGCCGTCATGTATGTACATGTGCACTGAAGGCAGCAGTGCCTGCTTCACGGGCTGTTTGTGATAAGTCCATGACATGTGGTCCATGGAGCGCTTGGCCCAGGGTTTGCTTACTAGTAGCCCCTCCATCCTCCCCAAACCTGCACAGATTCAGTGCTCTCAACCTGAGGGACGTAGTCAAAGACAGCACAGTATGTGTTTCTCTGTTATTATGCTTATCCTTTCAATTCAATGGAATTTAAAAAATAAAATCTTTCTGAGCTCCTACCTCGTGACAGAAGAAACAGGAATGATCAATTGAAGCCCTCGACCCTTAAAGAACGTGCAGTCCAGTGAGGAGACAGAAGTCTGGGTCAGCTGAGTTAACTCTGATGTGAAAAATGTTATTGTAGGTTTGCACAAAGTGATTAAATAAACCTAGAGATTAGGGCCCCTTTTTGACATGCAGGTGAGGCTTGAATGTTCAGTGGTGGAACAGCTTGGGCGCCTTGAGTCACACGAGATGTTCCTAGATCCTGAAGAATGATGCGGTCACCATGGCAGGACGAGAGGTTGGCCAGGTGGAGGGGGGCGAGGGCCACCCTCACAGGTGGCCTCACACAGGGACTGTGCTCTACCTGGTGGGCAAGGTGGAAGCACTGAATGTCACATACACACACATGCAACACACACACACAACACACTCATCCTGCAGGACTGCTGAGTGTTAAAACTATGAGTTGGCTAAAGACTGTGAGTTCTGACAGGACAGAATGATCCTGTAAAAAATGTCTGTGAATGCTTGAAAATTAACTCTTCACCTCAACTTAAGACTTCATTCTTTCCCCGTTCTCTCTCTACATCATTTCCTTCTTTGCCTGAAGATGGTCAAATTAGTCAGAACGATCCCCAGTGGTTCTCCTGTGTGGTTCTGAGGCCAACGTCCAATGCCCCCTGGTTTGTGTGGAGGTGCTGCTTCCCTACTGGGTTCTCAGCCTCTGGGTTTGTGCTTCTCTGAAGTGATGACTGAGTGACCACCCACCATATGCGTCCAGAATCTGACTCAGAGATGCAAATCTCTTGTTAGGTCTAGGAGCGTGGAATTCCCCCAATTCTAGGGGAAAAATGCCTTTTTAGGGAACGAGAAAGTTCAAGGTACATTTTTGAAACAGGGCTTAAATTGAATCCTGGTCATTATGTGCAAGCTAAAAATTCTTATGTTTGTGCTAATTAGTAAAAAGAGACAATCTGTAATCACGATTTCTGGCATCCTCACCCAACTACTTCGACGTCAACTAAGGAGAAAACAAAAAAGGAGGTAGTTTTATTCACTGTTAACTATATACTAGACACTCGGTGTGGGTGACCTCATTTAATTCCGACTCTCCTATGAGATAATTAGCATGATCTGTCCTTTAAGCAACTGCGGCTAACGCCAAACACCAGGCACTGTGAAGTGTCAAACCAAGAGTTTAATCCAGCTTACCCCTGGCTGTGGAAACCATGCTTTCCTAATATACTACACTAGCTCTGTCAGCAATATTTATAAATTATTTTCAATCCAATGTGATTTTTTCATTTAATATATTTAGACACATCTTTTAAAAATAAATATTGAATTTGCTGTTTAACTCAGAATAGAACAGAACAGAGAATAAATAAGAAAACCTCATTTGAAAAGCATTCCAGTTGATCAAGCTCTAAAAAAGTTTCTGTTAATATTTTCATGGTACTCTACAATATTTAAAAAATTAATGACGCACAGTAGCAATTTAAAACAGGATATGAACAAAGGAATCACGTTTTGTATGTTTTAAGGGCTGTGTGCTAACTGGTGGAAGAGACATACACCTTACTGTATGCAGAAACCACTAAACTGTAACAGCTAGTGAGGCACACGCGTTATTCTCTTTCCAAAGCATTGTACCATTTTTCTCCATTTCTTAAGCAGTATTAATAGCAAGTCAAGATATTTTTATGGCAGAAATTCTGTGACCATGTGGAAATTTGAGGGAAATAAAAGGGCTGAAAAGGAGAGTATAATTTTAAATGCAGATGGTTATGTACCACCACATGTTTATAGTTCATTGATTGAAATCCAAGTTGATAAGAATAATTGCTTCCTCTTTAACACAAATGAAACATGCTTTGTGCTGCCCTTGTTATGGTGCAGATTAGCACAAATGTTAGACTCAAAATTTACCAAGTGCCTTTTTTTAACCTCCTTAATAGTTTTTAAATGGAAAAAAAAGCACAAGTTGGAACTATGATTCTTAAATGTTTTATAGTTTTCCAGACTGATTTATTTTTGCTTTTAAACCTTTATGTGACTGCCTATGTTCAAGACTAAGCAGATTATAAAAATTTACTATATTTTCTTAGAAATGCATAATAATACAAAGGAAAATACCTTTTAAATTTTATCAAAAAGAACATGCAGAAAGGAAAGTCTTTTTAGTGAGCAGCCTTTCTTTTATATTGAGTTAACTTACTGTTTCATTTTACTCTAATGCTATAATCATGTTATTATTTTTATTATTTAGCTCATTGTTGCATCTTGTAATAAAATATATTCTTCCTGTTGATAGGCAATATTTCAATAGGAATTTTCAAAAACATTCACCTTCAAATTTTGTGAGTATTTCTCACAGAAAAAAAGTAGACCAGTTATTTATTGCTATACAATAAGCAATTGTATTTCGGCTGTGGGAGAGAAAACACTTTTTGGTTTCAACTTTGTTATTCAAATCCCTGTGAGATCAAAGGAAGCATGATAAATACTGATAAAGTCAACCTGTCATTTTTTATGGTCGTTTTGCCCAAGGGCTGGCTTAACACCAAGGTGTTTCCAAATACGCATATTTTTAACTCTAACAGTCAGTGACCCTCAAAGTGGCTCATCGACATTCAGGGGTCACTCTAACCCTTCCAGAGAGTCACGAAGTCAAAACAGTTCTAACCATAAAATTAAAATATACTTTGCCTTTCTTACCTTCATGTTTTCATAAATTACAATGGAGTTTTCCAAAGGCTACAGAATGTGTGACAGCAGATAGAATGCAGAAGCTGTTAGGAGAACACAGCTGTCTTCTCTTCAACCAGGAATTAAAGAGCGTTAAAGAGAGTTGCAAAATCAAGCAGCACCATTTATTTTATTTTGGAAAAAAATACAGTTTTTATAAAAATATATTTATGTTAATATGTAACATAGCATATATGGATGCATTTGTATATAAATACATAATACATAAATACATATTTTAAAATTTTCTTTAACCTTCAATATAGCCGATGTTGATAGATAGAGCAACATAAACAGAACTCTATGAGGTCCTTAATAAATTTTAAAGCTGGAAAGGAGTCTTGAATCCAAACAATTTGAGAAGCATTGCATCAATCTATTAGTAAATTTACCCTTCACATTCAGGGAACAATAGTTGGTCTATTCTAAGAACTCAGAGACAAATAAATTTTATAAAACTGATCTTCCAGGTTGCTATTTTCACCTCACCAAGTCTTTGAAATCGTGTGTATTTTACATTTAAGGCACCTCTGCGTTTGGACCGGCCACACTGCAAGTGCCCCAAGCAGCATTTGTGGCAGAGCTGTGGTACTGAACAGGCAAACCCAGTATAACAATTCTTTGGATACGTTTAACTTTTTGACAAACTTACCAACAAATTATCTTACCACATATAAAGGTATTAAGGTTTTCTCTCAGGACAAACACCAGGGCTTGCATGCTTTCCTTGTTTATTAAAATTTGTAGTTTATATGCTTATATTTGTTTACAATATTTTTCCTTTTTTGGTTGGCTTTACAGCCCCTTTCTCATTTTTCATAGTATTAGTTAAATTAACAGACTTTTCTTGGACAGTTTCAGGTACTTCTTTCAATCTGTACCCACACCTTTTTGTGTTTGTATCTCTTCTTGCTGAAGTAAGACACTGTCTTTACTGGAGAGGCCTGTGTGGTGTTGAGTCGTTGCTTTGAAAACATCTGTTTTACCTTCCCTCTTGAATAGCAGCTTAGCTGGTTAGAAAGTTCTAGTTTTTCAGTTATTTTTCCTATGCACTTTGAAAATCATTTTTCTTGATCAGAAACCTGCTTTCAGTCTGTGAGTCCTTTGTCAAACTTTGCATATTGTTTATTTTTATTGATGATTTTCTGAAGTTTGTACCCAACAGATTTATGTATGGATTTATTTTAAAGTGTCCTGAAAGGTATCATAATAATTATACCAAAATAATCATTTAAATTTTAATTTATTTGAATACAGGAATCTGATAAAAATGAACAAGGTACAAAAATCAAAGTTCTCCCTCCTGTCTCTCCCTACAAATCCATTTCCCTTTACCAGACTCATGAGCTCTTTGCTGGTTTTGGAAGATTCTTCTGGAGGAAGGCTATTTGGGAGGAAAAATAAAAGTATATTGTAAAGTTAGTTTTATTTTCTACACATAAATACAAGCATTCTGACTACAACATTCTTTCCTTTTTCCCTTTTACATTAAAATATATCTGAATATGTTTGCGTACTAGTAGGTATACAACTGTTATTTAAAAAAAATTTTATTTGAAATCTATTAACATCATGTCTACTCAATTCTAATTAAACATTTTTTTCTCCTTGTCGGTAACACGCCTCCCTCTTATAACCCTGGTAAAATTTTCCATCATTTAAGTATTAAAATTTTCAGTCTACTCCCATCCTGAAAGGATGGCACAGTGAACATCCATATGACCTTACCTAGATCCAGCGGTTATCACTTTGCAGCTTTTGCTTAACCATTTGAAAATATGATCAGATATCATGACATATTTCCCCCAAACACTGTAGCATATATTTTCCAAGGACAAAACATTCTGCATACCCCCAATATTATTATCAAAGACAATAAACTTGATATCAACACTAACATTATTTTAATTTTATTTAAATTAATATTAATAAGTTAAATATTAATATTACAAGATATAAAATTCATAACCTAATTTTCCCTATTGTACTAGTAATGACTGTTACATGTGCTTTTGTAGAAGTGAGGCATCCTATGTATGTTTTGTGATTAAGTCTCCTTAAACTTTTATCTACAGACCACCCCTGTCTCTCCTTGTCTTTCATGAGTCGGTATTTCTAAACAGACTGGGCAGTTTTGTCTGTTATAATATTTACACATCTGCATTTATTTGATTACTTCCTCATGGGTAAGTTCTGGTCTAACATTTGGAAATAAAACTAGACAGGTAATGTTTGGTCTCCTTCCCAGTCTGTCTTTATCAGGAGACAGACAAGGTCAGTTTGTCCCACTGGATGGCTCTGTTAAGGTGCTCTCCACCAGATTTATCTACTGAAAGAGTGCCTTTTCCATTTGTAGTTAATAATTATTCTGTTCGGTGATGTTGATATTATGTGAATAGTCCATTCTCCAGCAAACATTCTTCACTGAATGATTTTAGCATCAGTTGACACTCCTGAAAACAATCAGTTACAGTGGTGGTTGCAAAATGGTGGTCTTTCTAATTATTTTACTCCTTGTATATTTATTTGCTGGCATTCTTCTGTAAAGAGGTGTTTTTTCCCTCTTTCGCCTCCCTGTCTGGCTTTCTGTAGTGTAGATATTCCTGTGGACTTATAGAGGCTTTTTCAGTCTTAAGACCAGAGTTAGGTCATTTTGGCCAAAAGACTTGACACATTCTATCAGCATTGTCCCTTCCTGGCTTACCCTGCAGTGCCCAGCTGGAACACTCTGTGACCCGTGGCAATACTCTCGGAGGAATGTGGCTGTATAGTCCCCGAGGACCACACAGAGTTGGAGATTGGTAGTCCCAGTACAATTTTGAGGGAAAGCTAATTTAGTTGTTGTTTTAAGTGAAGCCCTTACTATGTACTGAGCTCTGGGAACTTAAAAATGAAGGAGGAGGAGGAGCGGGGTGAGAGAGAGAAAAAGGTAAAACACAGAAGAACAAAGAGAAGGAAAACAAACCTGTCCTTGGGAGCCTTAGAGGGTGTGTCCTGGGCAGATAGATGCGAGTGGCTGCAGCAGCGTGAGGGCCCTGGCAGCTTCTGTCGGCTGGGGCCCTTCCGATGGGAGGCGAGGCAGGGAGGTAGGAGACAAGAGATAGTGACTGCATTCTGGTCCCTGCTTCTCCTGGGCTCCAGCTCTACTCCCTGAAGAAACAGCAGCACATAAGATCCACCTGTCCTATAGGTGTTTCATCAAATTGCCTCTCACACCATTTCTGTGTCACCCGTCAGAACACTCAGTCCAGTTCCTCCATCAGTAAAACAGAGGCATTAAAAGTCTTATTTCACAGGGTTCTTGTGAAGAGTAAACGATAGCATCTATTATCCTAATAAAAACTTCATTTATCGAGTCCTTAAAACGCGCCAGGCACTAGAACATGTGTTTACATATATTACTTTTGATCTTTATTTAAATGCAAAATGTTAAAAAGCCCTTAGCACAAAAATATATATGCAATGCATGGTACCCATAATTATAATTATGGAAACTGTTCTCAGTTTATATATCTCTTGTAACAGTTGGTTATCTCTGTATTTTTAAATCACTGTTTTCAATAGACCAAGCAAGTCAAGCAAGACAAAGCAAGTCTCTTTGTGTCCATTATTTATATCAGACAGCTGAATGAACTGGCTTGTATATGTGTACAGAACATCATTACCATCTGTGGGAATCCCCTTCATTGTAGTTTTAAAATCCATAGAGCAAAACGTCTCTGTGAGTGATGTGAACAAATTCAATCTTTATTTTAGGAAAGCACCAAATTTAATTAGCATCAAAATGTGCAAAAACTGTACAATGTTTATGGTCTCCAGGTAATGCAAGTTCTGTTTCCATTTTCCCTTTTTCATAAATAATGTCAGTCCATGTGAATCTCTTGTCTTGTTTTTACAGGTTCACATGTATAAATTACAAAAAGAAGATCCCATCAGGAAATTGTATGGAGGTTCTACTCGAGTAATTCAGCACAACTTAGCAGAGAGAAAGGAGAAGGCCCAGGAGGCACCTTACGTTGATTGTACCCAGTGTTAAAACTCCTAAGAAGCCCTGGCTTGATGACAGCAGCAGGTATGATGGACATGGGGCATCTTTTAGCATGTGGATCAGCTGTGAGGAGTTCAATGAGGTAAAACGTTTTAAAATGGTTTAAAGTGAATTTTAAATTACACAACTTAAACTTGAGGAGAAAACAGTCTTATAGGAAATTGAACTCTGGAATAGTATTTATCAATGTTGTTTTTCTCTAATGTCGTGTGAGGTTTTCTTTGCTGAATTTACAATACTTGATTAAAAGAAAAAGCCATTGTTATTTTTCAGGTAGATAAAAATCCAATGATAAATATAACTTGTCTAAGCTAGAAGTATGGGAAAAATAAAAACTGAGACTAACACTTGCATCATCAGAGACAAATCTATCTGAGGAATGCATTGTGGATCCCAGTAGGGGCCTCCAGCTATTTCACTAGGAGAGCATATTGCATCTAACTCAGTGTGGTGTATAAAATACAAGTTGCTGTCCTCATGCTAAACATACAGGCAGACATGAATGTCCTCCAGTTAAACTTCCTGAGAGACTTCAGATGTGGATTTCTTCTTTCAACCGCCCCAGCCATTCCAAAGTCAGGCTTGATAAACAAGCTCTCTCTCTGTAAGCTGTTTTAGTTTTGTGGGGTTTTTATGCAGTCTTATCCTCCTAGATGAACTATTTTGTGGAGAAAGCAGCTAAGTTACTTTTGATTGGCCTTGGTGGGTTTTTTAAATTTTGTTTTGTTTGTTTTGTTTTAACACAGATACAGGAAATTACACTAATAGAGACAGGAAATTATTCCAAGTTGCATAATTGTTTAACTCAGGAGGAGAAAATTGTGTTGCTTTCGAGTTTTATGTCCTTCAAATTCCAAATCTAAATCACGAGCCCATGTTCTTCCTCGTAATGCCCTCTGTTACCTGCAAAACAGTGCATATCGCACTGATCACCGTGAGGGTCATGTCCAAATCTATCTTGTGAATCACTGTATTCCAGATACCTAACTCAAGTCTGGGAAATGCTTTGTGTCAATAATTACAAATATTTGATTAGTAGATAAATTTACTTTTCCTGCGTAAGGATCAAAGAACATAAAGACAGCCTATGGAGACCTTGTCATGTGATGTGTAAGATAAATAGAAACTTTTTTGTCCGTACTTACAAGATACCATTTAATTGTGGGATTAACCTCAGTTGTCAAGTGTCCCTTCCTAGGGGGAGCACCCTATTTGAAGCGCTAGGTTATGCATATTTCGTCTGTGCTACATGTTTCTCTTGGCACCCTACCCAATGCACTGCTCTCTATGTGGTCCTCTCTGTTGGATTAGTTTGATGTATAGAAATTACATTCCACCAAATTCCCTGTTAGCTGGATTATGGATGCAACTTACTTTTTCATATCTAATTGATGGCCTATATCAAATATCTTTGAATTAAGAGAACATCCCTGATATGAGGTAGAAAAAGGCACTTAAAGACTTAAAAGAGAGATAGGTTGGAATGGATCATCATGTTCAATGCCCACCGGCCACGTCTCCTGAAGTCTCAAGGACAGTACAGTGGTCACTTCTTTCACCAACATACGTTGGTGCAGGGAACCACAAGATCCTAAAAGAGCAGAGCAATACCAGGAATCTGAAGCCTGGTGATGATGGGGAAAGTGACATTTGAAAAAGGCTCCTGGGTTTTAGTAGGTGTGATGGCACTGCAGACAGGGAGAGGAAAGGTAGTGGGCTTACAGTCCAGGAAAGAGGTGGACATGGATACTGCAGCAGATAATAAAGTTAGGTGGCAGTTTTAATGTTGTGACCTGTGAGGAGCTACCTGTTGACTTAATGAATGATGGGTCCTAAGAAATGTAAAAGAGAAGGTGAGCTAATTGATGATGATCTCCTTAGCAATGTTAAAAGGGGGGCTACAGCCAGTCAATGATGGTATCCTCAGGAATGTAAATGGAAGCTGCAACTAATTATGATGATATCCTTAAAAATGCAGAAGGGAAGCTGCAGCTAATTGATAGATACCCTTAGGAATGGAAAAGGAAAGCAGCATCCAGATATGACGGCATCCTTAGAAATGCCAGAGAGAAGTTGTGGCCAGTTGCTGGTGGTGTGCTTAGGCTTATAAATGGGAAGCTAAAGCCAGTTTATGGTGGTTAGCTTGGGCATGCAGAAGGGAGCTGGAGCCAATTGATGGTGTTTTTCTTAGGAATGTTAAAGGAAAGCTGCAGCCAGTTGATGATGGTATTATCGGGAATGCAAAGAGGATGCTGTGCCCAGTTGATGATGGTCTCCTTAGGAATGTAAAACAGAAGCTGCAGCTAATTTTTGACGTATCCTTAGAAATCTAAATGGGAAACTGTGGCCCATTGATGATGGTATCCTTGGTTATATAAATGGAAGGCTGCAGCCAATTGTTGATGGTATCCTTGGGAATGTAAATGGGAAGCTGCAGCTGATTGATGGTGATATCACTGGCAAAGCAAAAGGAAGCTGTGGCCAATTGATGATGGTATCCTTGGGAATGTAAATGGGAAGCTGCTGCTGAATGATGATGGTATCACTGAGAAAGCAAAGGGAAAGCTGTGGATAATTGGTGATGTATCCTTAGAAATAAATGGGAAGCTGCCTCAAATTGGTGATATCAACGGAGGGAATGCAAAAGGGAAGCTGCAGTTAATTAATGAATTTATTACTGGGAATCCAAAGGAGGATACTGAGGTCACATGATAAAGTTTTCCTTAAGAAAGTAAAAGAAATCTGACACTAATTCATGATGTCATCAAGGGAATGCAAAGGAAAGTGTGGGCAGTTTATGATGGTATTCTAAGACTGTGAAGGGAAAGCTACTGCTAATTGGTGGTGGTATCATCGGAAATCTGTTGCAGATGCTGTGACCAATTGATGATAGTATCTTTAGGAATTAAAATGGGAATCTGCTGCTAATTGCTGATGTCAATTGATGATGGTATTTTTAGGAATGTAAATAGCAAACAGCAGCCAACTGATGATGGTACTATTGTGAATGCAAAACGGAGCCTTAGCTAATATGTGCTTGTATCCTTAAGAATGTTAGTAGGGAAGCTGCAGCTAATTGATGATGTTATCCTAGGAATGTAACAGGGCCGCAACAACTTAAAGCTTGGCTTGATGTTTTAAGCTGTGGTTGGCACCTTTTATTTACCCTCCGAGACAGAGTTTTTATTTTTTCTGTCGTGTTCTTGGTCAGAATCAGCAAGACTTCCTCGCTGTTGTCTTCAGCTCATTTTGTTCAGCGAGGACACCTGACTAATGGAGGAAAATGGGGGTTAAAGAATATAGTTACTTCAGTGTATATATTCCCTCAAAATCCCAACCAGCAAAGTCCATTTAGGATGGCTGAGCTTTTGATTAATCATAACTGGTCCCCTCAGTGAAAAAGGCACTAAGTGAATATGTACTTTTTTCTCGAATCCAAACTTTCCCCCTCATTGTGCCAGAACTAAACGAGATGATTGCTCTGCAGCTGTGGGCCTTGGATTCCTGAACTCTCCTTGAACATCACCCACATCCTACCCACTCCTTTTTAAATAGTCCCTGTCTTAGCCAAGGTCCTCTAGAAAGCAGTGTGGGAGGCACAGGTTGGGGATTAACTTCATTGCAAAGGTACAAATACCAAGTAGTGAGTGCCAGGGACTGAGAATTGAGGAAGAGACTAAGGCGGAGCTGTCAGTCATAGGCTGTGTTGTCTTGGGTTTTGGAGAGCAGGAATTATCCTGAGGGGATGCAGGTAGCAACAAAACCTCAGTCCCAAAGAGAGGAAAGAGGGGGAATTGATCTGATTAGATCACCCTAACATTCCGTTTCCCCAAGTCACACCATGAATTGGTTCCTATTTACACACACTTCTCATCTGGCCCCTGTTCACACAGAAAGCCAGCCGCTATTCATTATTGTGTCATGCTTTATCCATGTGTGAAAGGTGAGGGTCAGCCTTATTCCTGAGTGCCCCAAAGGACTAATCAAAGTAGTATGAGAAGGAATATCAGGTTTGTATGAAAGAGTCCTTTTGAAGATTAACTCTTCTTGAGTAATCCTAATTCCAAGTGCATTACTTGTTTCCTGATTGCACTCCAAAGGATGCAATAAGAAACAAAAAAGAACATGCTGATGAGCAAGACCTGACTTGATTTGAGGTCTGCAGTGGTTACTCATGTCTTTTAATTATGTTTACAAGATAATCGTGGCTTGTGGAAATATTTTCTCCAGAGTTATAGAAGAGTTGTTCCCCCTTGCATCTCCTGCAATTAGGCACACATGATGGTGGCCCTTTGGATGATGGAACCATCATTTACCACTTTTGAAACCACCTCTCAACCCATTTACTACCTAATTCACAAAACTTTCAGATTTGAGTAGAACCCAAAGCAAAGAACACTATCCCGTAAGTGGTTCTGCTTCTTGAGATTTACAACTCAGAAGATCAAATGTTGCCTGAAGGGTCTTTGAGAGCTCAAAGGGCTTGCTGGTCAGTGGCAGAGGCATCAAAATTGAGGATTAGGAGAAAGGTAGCATATTATGGAGAAACCCTCAACAACAGAGGTTCACAGGCTGGAATGGGAGGTGATTCATCCACCTGAATGAGTAGGTCTACAGGGTTGGCTTTCCTGATCCCCAGGGACCTTTGGATCTGAGGTTTACAGAAGGTGAACAATTGCCAGTCTTTGCTTTGAAGTATTTCCTTAATTCTTATCGAGATTAGTGATCAAAAACAAAAGAAAGCAACAAAGCCACAACAAAACAAAACACAAGCTTCACACACCCAGGGATATTATGATAAATGTTAATACCTCCAAAGCTGAGTAGAATTTCTAATGAGATTTCAAACAGTGAAAAAAAAGTTATATACAAGAGTGTTGGGCTGCACCCCGCAGGCCTGCAAGCCTTGTAGTTGCCCAGCCTGGAGACCAAAGAAAGACTCCAGAGGCAGCGACGGAGACATCAGTGGCTTGGACTAGGGGATCTTACACAAAAGGGTCCTGGAGCGATACCCCACCACTTGCGGCAGAGGGCAGACAGGACATGGCAGCCAGCAGTCTTCACTACTCCGGAGAAGGAGGTTACCAGTTATAGGGGGAATTGACATCAGATGGGCTCATCCGTTTCCAGGGACTAATTAAGCCCTATAATTAAGGAGATTGGATAGTCCTGTGAGTGAAGCAGGGCCTGGTCGGGCAGGGGATGACAGAAAGCAAGAGAACAGCCATCTTGAATGGCCTGACCATACAAAGAGAAAAAAACTGAATCAGACTAACTGTAGTAGGGTGGCCAGATAAAATATAGGATACCAGTTAAATTTGAAATTCACATAAAGAATGGATATATTTTCAGTATACGTCTGTTCCAAATATTGTATGAGACAAAGAAATAATACATTTTTCATATAAGTGTATCCAGTATAATTTTTGAGACATATTTATACCAAAAACTTGTGGTTGATTGGAAATTCAGATTTAACTGAGCATTTTGTATTTTTATTTGTTAAATCTGGCTGCATATGAAATAGGCTTCCCATGTGCAAAATTTGAAGCTTTATATAATGAAATAATTTAGAGACTACTTTTAGAAAAGGAGTTGAACATTAACATCTATAAACAACCATGATATATATGAGATGAAAAGTTTTAATCATATATTCAAGTATTGAAATAATAATCCTAGTAACCTATCTGAGAAAAAACATTTAACAAAAATAAAATAAAAATTGCATTAACAGTTTGTTACTAAAGGACTACTTTAGGAAAATGTAGGAATTGGATGGGGTGAGGGACAGAGAATGGGAAAAACAAAGTTTAATAAATACTTCATTTGCTGGGTGACAGAGTGGATAAAACAGTGGTTACATGTTCTGTTTTTATTGGGATTAGAGTGGGTCTCAGTGGGGAAAATGCCTGGTGTCTCTTACATACAAGTAAAACATATTATTATGAATGTTGAAAATGAAAGACAACCACTAGTAACAAGAAATATTGCAGAAAAACTGCCAAATATGAAGAGGGGGTAAGCAAGGAAACAAGCAAAGCATACAAGCAATTAAATAAAAGGAACGAAAGGCACAAAACCAAGCCAGTAAAAAAAATAAGGAAATAATTTCTAAGGAAGTGACCAGAAAGCAAGATGCAATGACTAATATCAAGTATAAAAATGGTTGCATTAAATGTGAAAAAGTTCAACTACTACATTAAAGAACAGTGTTGAAATGAAAACAAAACAAATTTAGTGCGTACATGCACACACACACATAAACATATACACACTCCATATTCGAACAAAGATTAAGAATGTTTGAAAATAAAATGATAAACAGAGATTGATCAAATCCAAACAAAAAGAAAATGGGAATGGAAATATCAGATAAGGTAAAATTTAAAATTGAAATGCTGATTCATGAAGTCAGTTAAAGGCAAACCTATACAGCAGTTTCATATGGTGTTAATGGTACAGTGAAATGACATAGGAAACTAACCACTTTGGGTCAAAGAAAATAGCAGCCTAATTTATAAAGCAAAAATTCTTGTAAATTCTGAGGGACTTTTATAATTTATTATTTTAGTAGACTATAACCATATATCTCTTTCAGAATCTAGTAGGTATATCTAATAGATAATAAACCAAAAAGCAGCAAGAATATCGAAACTCTGAAACATAAAATAGATGCACTTGGGTTAGTAAATGTATGCAAAATGATATATCCTACAAATAATGAAAATATTTATACATGTATGAAGAATTAGAAATTTTTTCAAATGATGACAAACTAAAATTTTGAAATGTTAGAGATTGCATTAAAAATTGAACTGAAATAAAAATACAAATATTTTAATGAAAAAATGTAAATAAATCTTTAGCTACTGTTAAATTGAGAAAGGCTCTCCTAAATATCCTTGGATCAAAATTTAAAAAAAAATCAAGCTGAAATTGTAAATTGCACAGAATTCAATGAATAACAGAATACCTCTTGCTAAACAATGCTAAGACTTTAGTGATTTTGTTAAGAATAAGTTTGTTATCATAAAACATTAGAACAGTGATCACCAGAATAAACCAAAGAGAAATAGAAAGATGAAAGTAATAAGGAAAAAGTTTAACTTAATAAAGTAGGAAGCGAAATATATAAATAATAAGTAAATATAAAACCTGGTTCTTTAAAAAAATAAAATAAACCAAAGCAGAGAATGTTTTTAACACTGACAAGATAATATAAAAAGACATAAAATATAATTAGGAATGAGGAAAATATAATTATAATGTAACCCAGATATAAAAGAGATTAAATATTATAGGCTAATATTGTATGCAACTGTATTGTATCATTTAATTTGGAAGCCTGGACAAATTGGATAATTTTCTACACAGGTTGTATACTACCAGAATTGACTCTAGACTTAATAGAAAATTTGCATACTTCACTGGAAGTACTACTGAAAATGCTGGAAAGGTGATTAAAGATATATCATTAAAAGGGAGATTAGTTTCATTACTAAATTATTACTCACAGTTAGGTTCTTGTGTCTGCTATTTCAGATGCAGGGGAAGTGGAAAACTCCTCAGTTCATTTTTATGCCAGCAAAACCTTCCTAAGATAAAACAAGCAAAAAAAAAAAAATCAGAACTAAACTCTAAGAGGCAGACTAACACCCACACAGTGGTTCCTCTTGTCCACCAGATTTTGAGAGCTTCCTCTGCATGGGTGTCCTTTGTTGAATATTCACAGGAATGAAACACAAATGCCCATCCCAAGGGGTCTGTCCACACCCTTCTCCCACAGAACTCTCCGGGATGAATTCTATACTGTTGTTCTTTCTATTCCCCGAACATTCTACCCAACAACTTCAGGAAGCTTATCGAACATTCTACCCGAGGACTTCAGGCAGCTTATCGTGCAGTCTCCCAGCAAGAGAGGGATTGTCTCCTAAGACAGGAAAAGAACTGCTTCTGCTGGTACAGAAGACTTGGGAAGGAATTTCAGGACATGGAACTAAAAAATGTCTGAGTTCACTCAACAGCTTCATTCTAAAGCTTGCTGGCCTGGTACTGCTCAAATAATGCCATAATTTTTATGTGACCTACTTGAGACGCTGCAAATTTAGTTCACATTATAATTCTGCAAAACACACACTTAGTTTTGGAGTCTTGTTTTAATCCATGTCTTCCTAAGAGCTAAAAAATAATAATAAGAAGAAATTCTTGAGCTCCTCCATAGAAACTCTCTGGTTTTGATTGTGCTTTGACCTGGGAGTTGTGTTTCTCATGATCTGTCTGTAGTTGTCTAGAGCAGGTGGACATGCATCTTCCACTCCACAGTCCTGAGAGTTATAAACACCACTACCCTTCTGCCCTCCCAGTGCCTTCAATAGGCCACTCAACCTAAGTGGCCACAAGTCCTACTTCAAATTATCAGGAGGCTGCTTCTGGCCAGGATTTACTCTGTTCCGTGTTCCACTGCCATGTGGGTTCGGACAACAAGCAACAGTATGCCAGAATCCTATGTCCCAAGACCATTTCTGTTACAGTTTACTGCATCAGGGGTCCAGTCAGTATAAAGAAGACCACTCTAGGTTTCCAAGAGAAGAGATTTAATTTAGGTTCTTGTTGACACCATGTTGGAAGGGCTAGAAAAGTTGAAGGGGTGAAAGATGGACTTTGAAAAGAAAAAAAAGATTAGAAAAAAATGCTGAAAGCTTATTTGAGATATAGAGGGGGAATAAGATATTTCTTAGGCATGAAGGAGTAGACTTGGAAACAAACAAAAAATAGAATAGAGTCACAGCTATTCATGTGCTTTAAATATTGAAATGTACATTCAACCTAACAAAACTGACAATAAGCGTGGTATGTGAGTAGAAGGGTCTATGTCTGCTGTGTCTGACAGAAAACATTAGGTGATGCCCCGTCTTATTTCCTGGGTGGAAATGGAGGTCAGCTACATTCCTTGTCTCTCTCTTAACCTGTCTCTCTTTCTCTGTGTCTTTGTGAACCATTAACTAACCATAACAAAATTATTTTCTCAAGTATATTTCCGTCTCTATGAAAAATATTAATTTTTCTTCTCTCACAATAATGGTACATGTGAATGCGACCTTATTAAAACCTATTCCAAACTTTGATTTATAAAGCCTTTCCCCCAAACACTATTATTTATAATTCATGGATTAGCATAAGTCATTTTGTAGGTCACAGAAGTTTGAGACCTAACTTTATAATCTTTACCGCTCTGATAATATATAAGCTCAGTTTGAACTATTGTAAACTAAAAATTGAATTTCTGTCAACTAATTCCTGAGATTTTAAATCTGACCTATAAATTGTCAAGCTCCAACAAGTATCAGCCATAAAAACATGTAAAAAGAAAATGAAGAAAATGCTTTTAGTGGTAATACCAGTTAATTTGGCAGTTACCACATGGTGATAGGAAATAATGTTTTTCATTAAATTTTATTAGGTGTTTATTATGTCTTGTGGATAGGAAATTATATTTTGCTTTGAGATGAATCACATTGGAAATTATATGAAATTAACAGAAAGTTAACCATTTTCACTGTTCTATATATATTATAAACAGAAAATCAAATTCAGTTTCTTTACAAAAGATGGACTTTTTAAGATAGAACTTTCAAATATAACTCTTGTGTCAACACAGAGAAACCTTATTTTAAGAGGATTTATTATATGAGGTAACTTCAAAGTGTGCTTATTATATATTAACCTGACTACCAGTTACATTTTTAAGCTAGTGAGAGGATTTCATTGTATTTGAAAATACTATTTCCTCTATTCCAGTAGTTTTTTGGTTTAACTGTATGACTTATTTATGCCAGATAAATTAGCATTGATTTAAAATACAGACAAACAGGTCAATGTTAAGTCAAATGACCGAGATTTAAGAGACTGAAATGGTAACATAGGAAGAATGGTCAGAGAGAGAGAAGATGCCGAAGAACATGAGACAGACTGTTGGAAAGGACGTGACTTTCTTCAGGCACATGAAGGGCTCTGCCGCAAAAGAGCTTTATGATCTACATGAGATAACATGCAAAAGTTACTTGGGCATCAGTTTAGGATCATTATCAGAAAAATTAGCACCATTTCAGATCACGAGGGGAGCAATCCTTCTGAAATGGCAGACTGTAATGAATCATTTCTCTACTTTTCTCTCAGAAACATCAAAAAATTGTCAATGCTGGATAATACAGAATACAAATGTATGGGTTTTGAGCCAAGACCTTGACATCAAAACACTGATGACTAGAAACCGAAAAAGTATTCTAACGTCATAGCTAGGAGGGAAGTCCAAGTCTAAAATGCTTCCTGGGTTTCCAGCCCTGGAGGGACCCTGCATAGTGGTGGGCTGGTGTCCTGAGACCCACACCGGGGAGGGGGACTGTGTGTGCCTGGTGTTTAAGGGGCTACAGCTGTGATCTATATAAAGACAAGAATTGTAAGGTTCTCCTCAGTGGTCTGGGAAGTGAGCAGAAAAAGCCTGCTCCTCTGAGTCTTCAAACTGTAAGGACATCTTGCCAAATGCCCATGGTCATGAGAGGAAAAAAGAAATCATAACTGATCCTCTCTCTGGGGTTCCGTGCCTGTGTGTTTCAGCTCTCAGAGTGTAGACAAACATCCTTTCTGTAGTCTCCTTAGTGTCATGTTTTTCACATTCTGTACTTTTTGTTGGTGATTCCTCTCTTAAAAATGGCCTCCACATGTAATGCTGAAGTGAATCTATGGGAAGAAGTGAAGTGAAGCGAAGCGAAGTGTTCTAACGCAAGAAGGCGGCAATGGACCTTACAGAGAAACCCCCTCTGTTAGGTGATCTCATTCAGACTCAAGTTAGTGCTGCTGGGCTGGGCCGAACGTCACTGAAGGGCTGATAACACCTTAGATGCTGCGACCAGAGGCTGGCAGAAGCCTGCCTGGTTTGCCCTCCATGGCTATTCAGTACTCACTGACGTTATGCGTGCAGCAACTTTATAGATTATGTAACTGCAGATACCGAGAATTGACCTATATCAGTTGTCTTTGTATGGGAAGTATTAGTATCGTCCAAATAAAAATTACGATAGAAAATTTAAATACAAGCTTTTAAAATAGTAAAATACAATTCTTTAAAGGTTGGGTCATGACAAACATAAAATGAACACATGGCAAAGGTTCATTTAATTTAAAATTAAGGCAGAAACCAATAACACGTTACAACTGATTCAGAGAATTCAGTCAAAACACACACACACACACACACACACACACACACACACGGAACTGGAAACGCTGAAATGAACCTACATTACAGATGCAAACCTAGTCAATATCCAATAGTTAAAAATCATTTGCATTTCTATGGACAAGTATAATTTGCATTACTATCAGTTTTGCAGAGAGAGTTGTAAAATAGCTCAAAGACAATGAAAGACACAGATAATCAAAACATGTGCTAGACAGGACATCCAATCTGTTTTGGCATCTTTAAAGAAGGAAAGTTGTTCTTCATAATCTTTGCGACAAGAATAAATAAACATTTTGTATAGAATCAGCATGCCAAGAAAATAGTGCTTTTATGCATCAGTATTAAAAAAATAGGAAAATGAACTTTTTAAAAAACAGAGTTCTTTCTCAATATTAATAAACTGTGTGGGGTACTCCAGTAGAGAGAGGTGACCAGCAGGATATTAGTGGCACTTCCCTGTCATCCACCCTGTGTGTCCTCTCTCGTCTGCATCTCACTATGATGGGCTTGTGCATCCCACTGCCTACAATTAAGACCCCTTCTCCCAACCTCCCCTGCTACCGTTCTGTGACCTCCAAACTATCCCCTGCCCAAATACATGAATACACAGAAGGCATCTAAATCCTGTGTTATGTAGCTCACAGTAGGCAGTCAATAAGTGTTCACTATTGTCTTTATGTCCTTAGGTCACAGAATGTTTACTCAATGACTTATGGTTCTTTTGACCTCCGTTTTGTTGATAAATACTAATAGTTGTTTCTTCCTCCAAAAAAAAAATTAATTAAATTTTTCGAGCTTAAAATATCTAAAAAGAACAAAGTAACCATGTTTACTATAATTACTTTTGAATAACTCATTACTACTTTTTTCAGATATAGTAAGAAAGCAGTTGAAAATGTAATACATTTTATTTCCAAACTCATGGATTTGATATATGAAGCTCTAATATAACAAAAGAATTTTCAATTTTTGAAACCTCTTTATCGTAATACAAATGTGTATCTACAACTCATTTGAGAAGTAGATGGGGATCCTGGCCAGATGTTCTTATTTGCCTGATTTCTGACTAAGGCTGAGGTGCTTTCTCAGTAATGTTCTGTCCTGAGAAGGAAAATTTAGAGTCTGAGCCAATGTGTTGCTCATAAATCCTGAAATCTCCAGCTTTCAAAATATATTTATGATGAGTCTTTATTCTACCTTTAAACCCTCATAAATCTCATTTATTTTTTGTTTTTGGCATTTTTAAATAGGAAACAAAAGTACAAATAGAAATTTAAAAGGTAAATTCTGCCATATAAAATAGCTATTGGAAGCAATGAAATTCTCCAAATGCTCTTTTCTCATTGTAATAGAAATATATTAAAGTAGATTTATAACAAATTCAGAATTCCTCAAGACTACTTTGCCATACATGTCAGCTTTTGAATGTGAAAAATGAGGAATAATTGTGAGATGAAATGGATGCGTAATTAGGGTTCAAATGTGATGTTGATTTCTCAGTTTTATGTTGAATATTCTCATTTCAGCCCTGCTTATATTGTTCCAGTCTCTTCTCTGCCCATTGTATATTCAAAATGATTAAGCACACCTACCATCAGAGTCTAAACATTAAGGCACTTTATGCAAGAAAGTATGAAATAGGCCTTGATGAAAAAAGAACAAAAAATATTAAATTATTGCTCTGGAATATGTTGTTTTAAATCATGAGCTTTGCCATTGGCTCATGGACTTGAAGAGTACAGACACACAGAAATCTCTTTTGTTCTTTTTGTTTACATATTTAAAAGCTGTAAGGGAACGCTTCTGAATATATGTAGCATATTCATCGTGACAGACCAATAATTTAATAACTAAGTCAACATTTGGGACTCATACTGTAATGAGAAGTGACATTTTCAAAGAGAAAACCATTTGTGGTTTTCATAACTGAGAAATAGTAAAGTTTTAAATTGTCATTCCTGATCCTCAGTGAAGAATACATACCTATTTTAAATACATATGTATACATATATTTAGTTATTGAAATCTGATTTTTTGCTAATTAACTATTTCATTACATATTTGATAGATTCCTATTCTGATTAGATAATGTGAAGGTACTGGGGCAGAGAAAAAGATTTCTCCATTTAGAATTCATCTTCAAAAGACCATTTTCCAGCTGTATTTTCTTAACAAATTAGCTTTGGAACTTATTTGTCTTCATCTGGAAAATTAGGGCACTTTCCAATTTGTTTATGATCTATAAGATTCCTGAGATCTAAGGAATTCAGTTAAAATATATCTTGCTAGACATTTTGGTTCCTGAGAGATGATGGTTCCCTTAGCCTATCCTAGATTTTCCAGTTGTAAACCTGCCCCAGGGTCCCAGGAGTCAGGGACAAGAAGCCAGTTGTCAGGGGCTAGTGCTGACTGAGAACTCTGGGATCAGTCTAGAGGTGACCTTTCAAGGAGCCAGGAACCCAACTGCATCCATGGAGAAGAAAATTGAGGAGAGATCACAAAGACACCAGGGTGATCTCATTGGAATATGCATATTCAAGGCAGTTAGGCAAAAATAAACGAACAAAAAATATATATGTGTGTGTATATATATATATGTGTGTGTATATATATATACACACACACAGACACATATGCATGTATGTACTGTGTTTGCTGATTTCTCAGAGAAGAATGTTAAGATCCCAAGAAATATACACAAGTAGAAATTCCTTTGATCCTCTCAGAACTGGTGTACCAGCTAGTAAGAGACCCAGCAGGTAGACTCACCACCAGGGGATGCAGTTTTGAGCAGAACCTATGAAGAGAGACAAGAATCCAAGAAAACAGTGGCCAGAACCAGCTAGGATAAGCTAAGGCTTATTAATAAAGTGTGGTATTTGCATAAAACATTGCAATCACTTAGGTGCTCATAAAAATTATGTTTTATTTATACATCATTCCATCTATTCATCCATCTGTGTCCATCACCCATCTAGTATTGATAAGGAAATTGTGGAGATGGTGCCTTTGCAGATTCTAGAGGACCCAGAGTGCAGGTCCAGGTGTGGAAATAGTGCTATCCAGTGGCCATTGCATTTGCAGCCTCTGCCTCTGGGGATGTAGAGACAAGTCTGGTCAACCTCTTAAAGAACAGAGTAGCTTGTGGAACAGTCATCTGGGCAGGTCACAGCTGCTGTACTGCAAAAGTAGACCTTAAAAAAGTAAGTGCAATGGTTTTCTTTCAGGATTATTGTACACAGTTGTTTTGAATTGGTATTTATTCAGATTGGGTCCATTTGATGCAATACTTGAATGGCTGGAAGAGAGACTTCCACCATTACATTTCAGGAAGACTGTATTTTAGAATGTTCACTAGTTATTCCATTCTTTTCTGGGGCCTAAGAAGAAACCACACTGTCTTCCCCAGCTAGCTTTGTGTTCGCCATTTTTACCACCAAGAAGAAATCCACTGAAAAATACCTGATGTGCACGCACCTACTGTGCTGATGTTAGTTCTGAAAGATCTTTCGGGCTCCTCTGAAGTCTTTCCACATGCCAGGGCATGTCCTGAAAGGGCTCCAATCTTCTTGTACGGGCAGGATTGCCCTCCTCATACCGATTCCTGATGACAAGGTCCATACAGAAATCACGTAATGCCTGGGTAATGGGTGCTTAGGCACCTGTCAGGAGCCTGGCGGTGTGTGAACTACAGAGAGGCCCCCTGGGCGCCTGGCAGCCCAGGCGGCGAGAAGTGCAAACACGGCCAGCGGCAAATTATCCAGTGGGCATTTTCATCTAATTGAAATATGACAAAGCTGTTGCGAAGCTTTCAGCCTAAAATATATGTATATTACCTTCCGAGTGAAAACCCTTTGATTCGGCTTGCCTCACATTGACATGACTACAAAATAAAATAACCTTCTTTCTTGGTAATTGAGTTATCACTACAGTGTAAAAGTCGATAGAACAAATGTTGCTAAGAAATGTAACTTTTCATTGATTTGTTCAGGAATAGACTCAACAAGTAGGTACATATTACCTGAAAAAGTGCCATTCTTTGCTTTCAGAATAAAAACATTTTAGGGGAATAGTGCAGGATTAATCCTTAGTTTTTGCAGGAGGCACTAGAACATGCTGAAAAGAGAAATATTAGGGAAGAAAATCAGTGACAAATGACTTTAATAATAAGCAATGTTATAACAGGATTTCTTTAATTTCCACCCATGTTATACTTCCTTTGTCACATTGTTATGTTAACACAATTTTCTACATGTATTTAATTGTTTCCTTTTTTTATATAATGGAATTTTATTTTATTTTATTTTATTTTTTTTAACATCTTTATTGGAGTATATAATTGCTTTACAGTGGTGTGTTAGTTTCTGCTTTATAACAAAGTGAATCAGCTATACATATACATATCCCCATATCTCTTCCCTCTTGCATCTCCCTAATTGTTTCTCCTACATGCTGTTCAAATTGTTCAACAGACGTTGATGGAACATCTCCTAGGCATTAAGCAGTAGCGTACGCACTAATCAGTTATATTTTTATTTACTTCATTTCTTATTATCTTCAGAACCCAAGCACCTTCTTTATTTAAATTTTTTGCTTAAAACTCAAAATAATCTTGAATGAGTTTTTCAAAGCTCTGAAATGTGGGAAATGCATAGAACAATGTTTTATAGAGTCAGTGATTTTAAAATTTTTATCAACACTTCTTTTAATGCCACTTTGGATTATAGTTCCAAATATTTTACTAGGTAAATAATATATGACACATGGGACTTCCTTGGTGGTGCAGTGGTTAAGACTCCACGCTCCCAATGCAGGGCACCTGGGTTTGATCCCTGGTCAGGGAACTGGATCCCCCATGCATGCTGCAACTAAGAGTTAGAATGCCACAACTAAGGAGCCCGCCTGCCGCAACTAAGACCCGGTGCAACCAGAAAAGTAAATAAATAAATATTTTTTAAAATATATGACACAGCCAGATTTTTCTAACATTTGATCCAGTGACTTTATTCCTCTGTATTTTTTTTAACATCTTTATTGGAGTATAATTGCTTTACAGTGGTGTGTTAGTTCCTGCTCTATAACAAAGTGAATCAGTTATACATATACACACATACCCATATCTCTTCCCTCTTGTGTCTCCCTCCCTCCCACCCTCCCTATCCCACCCCTCTAGGTGGTCACAAAGCACCGAGCTGATCTCCCTGTGATAACTCAATTTCGTTTCTTTTTATGGGTGAGTAACATTCCATTGTATATATGTGCCACATCTTCTTTATCCAGTCATCTGTTGATGGACCCTTAGGTTGCTTCCTTGTCCTGGCTATTGTAAATATAGCTGCAGTGAACATTGTGGTACATGACTCTTTTTAAATTATGGTTTTCTCAGGGCATATGCCCAATAGTGGGATTGCTGGGTTGTATCCTTTTTGACCCACCTCCCAGAGAAATGGAAATAAAAACAAAGATAAACAAATGGGACCTAATGAAACTTAAAAGCTTTTGCACAGCAAAGGAAACCATAAATAAGACAAAAAGACAACCCTCAGAATGGGAGAAAATATTTGCAAATGAAGCAACTGACAAAGGATTAATATCCAAAATTTATAAGCAAATCATGCAGCTCAATAACAAAAAAACAAACAACCCAATCCAAAAATGGGCAGAAGAACTAAATAGACATTTCTCCAAAGAAGATACACAGATCGCCAACAAACACATGAAAGAATGCTCAACATCATTAATCATTAGAGAAATGCAAATCAAAACGACAATGAGATATCATCTCACACCGGTCAGATTGGCCATCATCAAAAACTCTAGAAACAATAAATGCTGGAGAGGGTGTGCAGAAAAGGGAACCCTCTTGCACTGCTGGTGGGAATGTAAATTGATACAGCCACTTGGAGAGGGTGTGGAGAAAAGGGAACCCTCCTACACTGTTGGTGGGAATGTAAATTGATACAGCCACTATGGAGAACAGTATGGAGGTTCCTTAAAAAAACTAAAAATAGAACTACCATACGACCTCTGTATTTTGAGTACATAATACTAGCACATTCTTGGCTGTAGTTTTTGCATGAAGTTAAAATTGAACTTGCACTAAAAAATATATATATATCAGATAAAAGCAAAGGAGGGAGAAATTTGCAAATTTTGAAGACTGACCAAAATAACTGCTGAATCCATTGTTTTATAAAACGACACGCACATAATCAGAAGCCCTGTGTTTGAGTGCTGGCTCTGCCGCTACTATGTTCCTTCAAGTCATTCTCCCCTGGTCCAGTTTCCTTGTGTGCAAGATAAAGATAATTATTCCTACTTAAAGGGTTTATGTCATGATTATATAAATGCATTAAAGTGAAATTTTTGTATGTTGAGGACTATCTTAAAATATTTTCATGCTGTCTGGTCATAAAATGCATTATTGAGAATCATAAATACTTAAAGTCTCTAAGTGGAGGAAATGATCTATTAACTTGAATTGTATTACAATTATCTAATGGCTGAAAATAGCTCCTGGGCATTTTGATCACACAGCTTCCATGGGGCCATCAGGAGTCTCCTGATGTTAGAAATCATACTGGCTGTCAAAACCAGGTGCCTGCCTCATATATACAATGGAATATTACTCAGCCATAAAAAGAAACGAAATTGAGTTATTTGTAGTGAGGTGGATGGACCTGGAGTCTGTCATACAGAGTGAAGTAAGTCAAAAGGAGAAAAACAAATACCGTATGCTAACATGTATATATGGAATCTAAGAAAAAAAAAATGCCATGAAGAGCTTAGGGGTAGGATGGGAATAAAACACAGACCTACTAGAGCATGGACTTGAGGATATGGGGAGGGGGAAGGGTAAGCTGGGACGAAGTGAGAGAGTGGCATGGACATATAT
>NC_041233.1:110928044-110977069 GCF_002837175.3 Physeter macrocephalus
GAGGGAGACGCAAGAGGGAAGAGATATGGGAACATATGTATATGTATAACTGATTCACTTTGTTGTAAAGCAGAAACTAACACACCATTGTAAAGCAATTATACTCCAATAAAGATGTTAAAAAAAAATTAATAAATAAAAGTACAATAAAAAAAAACAAAACAGGTGCCTGTAAGTGCTGGGATCTGGAGAATATTGGCGCTAACCACAGTTTCCAGAAAATCAAAGAGTGTGGACTCTGGGAAACCGTGGTCCAACATGAGCCAACGAAGGTTGATCCACAGTTGCTCAGTACCTGTTTTCCTTGTCTGGTGGCCCCTTCCTCCATCTTCAAAGCCAGCAGTGAATCACCTTCACATCTCTCTCTGGCTTGCTGAACTCTGCTTCCATCCTTCCATCTCCTTCCTTAACTGTCACTCCTGGTTATACTTTATAGGCACCCTTTGTGATTCCATTGGTATCACTCAGATAATTCAGGATAATCTCATCTCAAATTCCAAGTCTTTACGGGGCAGGTAAGGCCTTGGGGAGAAGAGGGGCCTGGCCGGGTCCGGAAAGGAGAGGGGCCATGTCACCTGGCAGGAGCTATGTCTGAGGAACTGGGCAACTTCCCTGTTGGGGCCAGTTCAAGAGCTTGTCTTGTCTCTTTTCACTGTCTCCAGTGTCTCTGCCTTTTATCCAGGGTTTCTAAAAGTATACAGATACTGCTCTGGGTAAATGTTTCAGGGGAAATGTATGTTCTGGGGTCATGTAAGCTTGGGGACAGCTTCATGCTGTCCTAGGTTTTGACCAGCGATGGGCAAGACAGAGATTCATGTTCAGGGTGCTTCCAAGGGAGAGATGGGAAACCCGGCCCATTTTAGTTGTCCAGCAGGACACGGTGGCACCTGCGTTTCTGTCTCAGTGCATCAGGGTTAAACTTGTATTCAAGCTGTAAGTGACGCTGATGGCCGTGCTAACTCCAAGATGCTGTCTGACAAAGCACGGCCTTAGCCAACACCTTTTCACTTCGGGAGGCAAGTGTTCCTGTCCAAGGAAATTTAGGAGCATGTAGTTTTTACATAAAGAGATTTAGGCGAAGTATTTCTGTTCGAAGCCTATTAGTAACAGTTCAGAACGTAAAACCACAACACTAGGTAAAGGCACTGAATATTTCATTGGCACCAGTTCATTTCTAACCTATTACTGACAGTATTGTTTCTTTAAGTGTGGAGTAGACTGATTTAGGAAGCAGATTAATTCTTGCAATAATCAAACACTCCAGAAAGTTTTGAAGCAATGCGATTAGCAAAATAATTTAACCCAGTAATCTAATTTTGAATATCCAGGCAGTAAAAGTGAAGTTTCTCTTAATGTTCTTAACGATGCCTATTTAAATCCATGAAAAATATGACCAGTATTAGTTGTAAAGTATAAATTAAGACCACAAATACGTATGTTATGCTTTCAGCAGATACCTGGCAGTTTTCACTGCGAAAATTTGACAAAAATATGGATTTTCTTATTGTTGACAAGACAATAGGGCATCTGATTTTTTTAAGAGCTTTGGCAATGAAACATAATTTCAGGCATTAGAAACTCTCCAATTTGACAAATTGCATTGTAATGGGAGATAGCACATGAGAAAAACATGTTGATAATTATTTCTGATCATATGCTACCCGGTTGCTAGCATCTGTAAATCCTCATTGCTATAATCATTCAGTTATGTAGGGAGAGTCCAGATTTTCTGTCAGATATTTTGAAGTGTATTACAGGGTTTTATTGTTGCTGTGGGAGATTTTTTTTTTTTTTTTTTTTTTTTTCACTGAAACAGAGCAAATGAGCTACCGGCATCAAATTCAGTATATATTTCCAGTATGATTATTACCTAATGTCTTATTGGTAATAAGTCAGTTTAAACTAACTTATTTTTAATCAGAAACATACAGAAAATAAGGCTTTCTCCCTCCTAAACACTGACCGAATAATTATAATCAGTTCAAATGGATAGATTGACTCTACAGAATGAATCCATGCCCAGTAACTGAATGTTGATGAAAGTTGTCTGTCTTGAAGTTGTCATTATTTTTACGTGGCAGATGCTGGGCTCAGAATATGCTTCCTTTTTAAACATCCTTTTTGAGGTATGGTTGATATTTAAAAACTGCACATATCTACTGTACACAATGTGATGAGTTTGGACATATGCCTACCTCAGTGAGACCATCACCATCATCAGGGCAATTTACAGATCCATCACCTCTGCAAGTTCCCTGGTGACTCTTTTTTTGAGACTCTTGGTGGCATAGCTTCAAGGGCAGGGCAAAGACTTTCCAGCTTTTGAAGTGGCAGTGTCATGGCAAGAGAGAGCCTCTCGCGTGTGTGTTTTCTGCTGCTGTCCTCTTGCCTTTCCTGTGTCACCCACTGGGTCAGGTCTGAGCTGCCAGGCCGACCTGCCCTGCAGGTGCCATCTCCCTGCTGTGCCTCCCCGCCAGACCTGGGCTCTGGACTCACCCATGCCCTCTCCAGCCCCCAAAGTGGAGTGCCGCCGTTTACAGGACCCTGAACCACTGCAGGACAAAATTCCCCTCTCCCTACTTTCATGTTTGGTTACGTTTTGATCCCTCCTTATATCAAATCCACTCTCTCCAAGAAACTTCTCCTAATTCTTGTGGACGTACTTTGATCTCTACTTGGTTAAGTCAGAAAAATATCAGAAATCTGTGCCATACTATTTATGTATCTTTAAATTGTGAGCTTTTTCATAAATATCTACATATTTGGGTTGTGTGTGGTGGTGTGAAATAAAATGATGAAATCACTTAATTTAGCCAAACCCTGCAAACATCTGAAATGGCGTGACTATTTCTTTATACCTGTTTGAAAGAAAGCAAGTTTATTTCCCATCCTCTCCATGATATCTTCCCAAAAACATCTGAATTGGACATCTCTTTCCTGTCACAAATTAAGTGCTCAATAAATGCTTCTATCTGTATTCAAGTGTCTTCATCTCTATGATTTTAATGTTGTGTAGAAAACTCTTCTTCTATATATCTTTGAACAAATGTTATTTAAAAATTATATTCATGAGGAGCTTTTAATGATATGAATGAATACTTATATAATACTAAAGGAGGGAAGAAAAATATAATTATATTGAGAATATAACCACTTAAGGAAACTGAGTTTTGTAAGGAAGGCTGAGATGATATCTCTCAAACATCAAATACCTATTGAATCATTAACAATAATTGGCTCTAGATTACAATATCATAGACATATTTTATTTGATTCTTTTCTTTTTTATTTTTTTATGTATGTTCAGCCATAGACTACTTCATATAAACGATTATTTTATAAACAGTTGAAATATTGTTTTAAAGGATAAAGCAGAAAACAATCAGAAAAAGAAGAACGGATAGGCCAGACAGTTCTGCAGGCTTCCTCATTTATGTTAGGTGCCTCGGACAGTGCTAAACAAAGAGGTACAAGATGAGAGACTGCCCATACAAACCAGGAATCTGGTTGCAAGAGGCAGAGAGGCAAAGCGGCAGATTGCGGTTTCCACAGATACTTCCAGTATCTTCCATCTCTCATGGTCCTCTACAGTGTGACTGTGATACTCCTCCAGTCAAGAAGTGAGCACCATATCTCCTCCACTGGAGCTGAGAGGGAGGCTTGTGAACCTCTTGGAAAGGATGGGATGAGTCTGCATGACGGCTGAGCCCATCACAGAGAAGGCGATGCAGCCTCCACCTGTTCTCTGGAATCCTACACTTGGGCCCAGAGCCAACATCAGAGACATCCAGCTGTCCAAGGCCACCACCGAGCCACGTGTAAAGGCAGGCAGGTCGCCCTTGAGTCTTCCCAGCCCAAGTGCCAGCCACAGGTGGGAGCCACCCTGTGGATGAGTTTGGCCCCCAGACTTGGGGTCTTGGTTGGGTCTGAGACCCTAGGCATCGTAGGGCTGAAACAAGCCACCCCACTGTGACACACAGGAGCTATGAGTAGAGCCAGTAGTTGTTTGAAGTCCATTAATTTTGGACATAGACATAGTACCAGAACACAGCACTCAATCTGGATTAGGAAAAGGGAATTCATTAGTTGATATAACTCATATATCTTGAGGCTTCATTCCAAAGTGCCCTGTTCGGGCTTCCCTGGTGGCGCAGTGGTTAAGAATCCACCTGCCAGTGCAGGGGACACGGGTTCGAGCCCTGGTCCGGGAAGATCCCACATGCCGCGGAGCAACTAAGCCCGTGCGCCACAACGACTGAGCCTGCGCTCTAGAGCCCGTGCTCCACAACAAGAGAAGCCACGTCAATGAGAAGCCTGTGCACCGCAACGAAGAGTAGCCCCAGCTCTCCACAACTAGAGAAAGCCCGCGTGCAGCAACAAAGACCCAATGTAGCCCCCCAAAAAACAAAAACAAAGTACCCTGTTCACAGCCACATGCCTGACCTTCCCTCCCATCCAGGTCCTCTGTGGGGTTTACTGTTATTGACTCACTTCTCCACAGACCAGATCGTGGTCATCTGATGTGACAGACCATTCTCTATCACGGCAGCCATGATACCCAGTTCATTACAAATGACTTTCACTTGTATCTTTTAACTTTCTAATGGATTCTAGTCTCTCCATTTCCACAAATTAGTCAACAAACTATTAACATTTGTCTCTGTAGGACTTCCGTACGGCCCCAACTTGGTTTCCTATTCACTCTTGCCATCCTCCACATCCAGTGGAAATCTCACCATTTCACATTCCCTTTTATCCTTCAATCACCCTGACTGAGCACCAGATTAATATTAACATTTTTAATATGGCCCCAAATAGACTCAAACCCTGTCTCCAGCCTCATTTCCACCCACTGCTGTTCCTGGCTTTGCTCTCATTTTACAGTCAAGGAGTCCCTCTCTCAATGTATTGAACAAGTTACTCTGTTCCCTGTTATGGAGTCTTCTTACATGCTCTTTTCTTTGGAATGCTCTCTTACCCCTTTCCCAGAATATACTCCTTGACCTAGTTAGGTATAACGAATCTTCCAGATCTCAAGTTCCGTCACTTGCTTTGAGAAGACTTCCCTGGAACCATCTCACTGAGTTTAAATGAGAATAAAGTCATATTTTATTCATCGAAGACAACATTTAATGAAACATGATAAATATACCTTCTCTTACAAAAGAAGGCTTTTCTTATGAAAAAGCAAAAGTGCATTGACGTATACATTAAACCCACAAAGGAATGTAGTTATTTTGAAGTTAACGAGATAATAAGCAGCAATGATCTTGATTGGCTTTTGTGAGGAGGAAAGTCTTTTATAAATACTTAATATCCCATGGGGACCAGACCCCTTTTCTTTGAGTCAAATAAGCACTGCTGATAAAAGTCACTGAGATGAGACTTTTCAAGTTGAAATAGGAACATATGCTAATTTCCTTCATGCTTTAAATGACAATGCCTTGCTTCCTTGCTTTCTGGAGGCTGCCCTACTTCTCCAGTGCGTTTTCACATCTGCCATCTTGTTCTTCACAAAGACCCAAAGAATTTCAAATATGAGAAACAGAAGCAAAACACTGGAGCAATTTATAACAGTCTGCTGAAGCTAATTAGTGTCAGGGAGAGACTAACCAGCGCACTTGGCTCTCAACCACAGGACCCTTGCACCTGACATTTAATTTTAGATTCCATGAGGGTTTGTGTACAAAGTGACCTTTTTGTGCCCATTACTGGGCTGGCGTTTTCATATATGTCATGTCATTTAATTATCACAAAAACCTGGGAGATACATGTCATGAGCCTTATGTGTGAGGTCCACTGAGATCCATTTTGTTACTCAGTAAATATGCATCCGTCTCCTCCTGTGGGCTGTGAGAGGTGCAGGAGATACAGTGGTTAACATGGTTCCTTCCCTGAACTTGAAAGGGTCTAACAAGAACGATAACCATGTCCTTTAACTTAAGTGTGCTAAGTGCTTAAATATGTGGACCTTGGGTATAAATTGTTAAATATGATTTAACAGGGTTCTAATATCAATTTATGTGCCAGGGTAAGTAATGAAGTTATAAAAGCCTTATATAATAATAGAACTGTAATTCTGGTAGAGCTGGATTCTTCTTCGTGGTCCTGGGTTCTTGCTCTCGGTGCCTCCTGTATCTCTTGTTCTGTCCAGGTCTGTAAGGCAGTGGACACACCCTTGTTTGGGAACTTATGACTGCATGCTGAACGATTTCAGCTCACAGTCGTGAGTAGCAGGTATTTTTTGCTGTATTATTCAACAAGGCTTTGTTTACCTGTATAAACAAAAATATCTTAACTGCCTATTTTATTTATCGCCCAAAGAAAGAAAAATGAGCATTACATCTTTGTTCTTCCACATTTGTTTAAACTCAGGGTGTCTTTTTCAACTATGTGATACTTTTGGCTCAACTGAGGTAGGGAAAGTACAATAAGCCAGCACATAAAACTTCACACGCAGCCGTGCCCAGTTCCATACCCTCCTGACTATGTGTGGTCACCTCACCAACAGTAACAGAAGCATGGGAAGCATTGCTGTTTAACCAGGATTATGTAGAAACACAATTCTACGTCCTGTAACTTATATGATTTCCCTTGAAAAAAGTCATTACATTTTCACAGAATTAAGAGCATCTGCATTATACCTCTAGCACGGGACACTCATATTTTAACCTAGTTCTCCCCAACATTCGCCTCCTTTTATTGCTTCCCTGTTTGGTGGTCCACAGAAACATAGAACTGCGAGCTTGGCCTGTTGGAGAACTCAAGCACACTAACTCTCCTTACTGCTAAGTAGGGCACAGACTTGCATACTGCACATAATTTCAGCATTCTCTGGGCTCCTTTTAAGATGATCCACCCCATTTTAACCAACCTGAGCACTCTACAGTGAGTCATTTCTCTGAGTTAGAAAACAAGGATAGGAACAATATTCTTATATATTTCCTAATTTGTTTCATTCAGCAATTTAATTTCATAAATATTTATTTATCTTTTTGTGTGTGTGTGAAAGACATTTTGGTAAATGCTGTGGAAGACAGAGGTACAGGGACACCCTCTTGCCGTCCATTAGATTACACTTTCCTGAGTAGGGATGGTGTTTCTTTGTGGATCCCTTGTTGCCAAAACATATATCTTTCTTTACAAGGTAGATAAAAGGTGAATGAATGGTTAATTTTTGCCTGTAAAGAGTGTACTGGGTGTTTAGCAAATTGGCATCAGAGGTGAGATCCACATGGGTTGGAGGGTCTGAGGATGGGGGTAGGAAGAGAATTAAACCTGCAATTCATGCAAAATCTCAAACAAGCTAGTAAGGCACCCTCTCTTAGTTCCTCCACATTTAAAAATGAGATCCTGAACTTATAAGTATGCAGAGGCTCTGTGGAGCTGAAGAAGAATCCAAAAACTATAAAGTGCTTTTCCTGTAAGAGAAAAGGACATTGGGGTGAAGGGAGTAGACTGTGGTTCCCGTGTTTCCCTGCTGTCTTCCCAGCATCACATGTGAGGATTTTAGCAAAGGATCCAGGACGATGATTTCATAGAGGTCAAGGAGTTTGTTTCTTTCTCAATTAATAAGTGATTTAATGTAACGAACTGTTTGAATTCGTGAATTATAAGGACTTGGATTGTCCAGTGACATTGAAAAGAAACTGTGTATCATCCGTGGTAGCCAAAAGGTGAAAACGATCCAGGTGTCCATTGACAGATGATGGATAAACAAAAGTGGTTTATCTCAATAATAATGGAATATTATTCAGCCTGAAAAGAAAATTCCGACACATGCTACGATATGGATAAACCTGGAAGACAGTATGCTAAGTGAAAAAAGCCAGAAGTGAAAGGATAAATATTGTAAGATGTCGCTTACAAGAGGCTCCTGGAGTAGTAAAGTTCACAGAGACAGAAAGTAGCATAGAACTTGCAGGGAGCTGGGTTGGGTGTGGGTAAAGAGATAGTTACTGTTTAATGGGTACAGAGTTTCTCTTTTGGAGGATGAGGAGATCCTGGAAATGGATAGTGGTGACGATTGCAGGACATTTTGAATATACTAACGCCACTGAATTGTACATCTAAAAATGCTTAAAAATGGTAAATTTTATGTATGTATACTTTACTAAATTAAAAAAAAAATCACCCTAAAACACCTGCAGTAATAAATTTAGGACCCAAGAAAAAATTTTTAACATTCTATAAAGAATATGGAAAAAAGATCCTCTAAGTGTTCAGAAAAATATTTTTAATCTGAGAAAAATTTTATGGGCAGTTTCTTCTTTCACCATTTGAGGATTTATTTTCCTTAGTAATAATAGATTTATAATAGATCATTCTGGTGCTGTTGTGTTAACATAATAAAGATGCTTTTCTTATGCAGTAAACTAGCATTACTCTTGAGGTTGCTACAGCTCCCTTTAGTTACAACAGGAGAAATAATGTTTGTAGAAGAGAGAAGTTTCCAGTGAAATGAGCTAAAGATACAAAAGTGAAGGCTTAGAATGCTGATCCCAGTATGCCAGCATTTCTGGGAAAATCCCTCCCAAACCTGATCTTTCCTTTAACATCAGATGAGAGAAAACCACAAGGCTCATTTAATTCACTGAAACACTGAGGGACGCATTGCTGAAAATTATTGATACTTTGAAATGTAAGGATAAGCTGCCTCATTACGATTTTACATACTTTTAAATAATTCTTAGCTAATTTAAAAGAAGATTTGCAAATACAAAGGATGATGGGTTTCTCCTTGGTACCATGAACACTAATGTGCGGTGCCCCTGGGGAAGAAGAGCGTGTGCAGGACGGTTAGATAACAGGGACCCTCCGTTCTCTCCCAGCGTTAGGGCTGTGCTCTTATAAAATATCTGTGCTAAACAAGAAGAAACCACGCAGAAGTGGAGTAAATTTGCCTCAGATGCGTCACATGCATTAACCCTTTGTAATCCTCACAATTATTTTCCAAGGTGGGTTGTTATCTGACCTTAACGGATAGAAACACAGAGGTTATATTACATATGTACAAAGAGATAGAGCTCCTATTTGGACACAGCTTTGACTGAGTCCAGAGGAAATTCTCTTTCTAGTATCCCCCTGGGACACTGGTATCTTGGGATCTATTGCCTTTCTACTTTTCTGAAGCCTGGAGACTGAAGAAACCATACAGCTAGCTCTCTTGATATTCTAAAATCTCAGTCTTAGGTATGTATATGTTAGCTACCCAGGAAGTCGGGGACTGGATTAGAGAGATGACCTCTCATTACCTTAGTCAATACTAATAGCAAGATTTGTGAACAGTATAAAGATGACAATATTTAATTGCTAAAGACAGTTTCTAACATTAATATTTTAATGTTTTGTTTTCATTTCAATTCCATGACAAGCCTCCAGCATAGTTTTGGCTGACATGTTTACCCCCTTTCTGTCCAGTTGAGTAACTGGTGGGGCTCACGGTGCACTGAGTTCACCACTTAATGGAGTAGACGTATTTTGAGAAGTCAGATGTTTAGAAAGGATATCTGTCCTGTCTTGAGTGTATGACTGCTAGAAGTGTATTTAAGACTCACAGAACACCTCTATGTGTTTGTGTGAACCTGACAAGGAAAGCAATGAACTTTCTTGAGAAGAAGTTTGCCTGAACTTCGGGAATCAATAGGTTGAAAAGCACTCTTTAGGACTTGAATGAAAATGGGGTCTTTACTCTTAGAAACAATACCATTCTTCTCCCCGCAGACCTCCTGGACTCTGCCTCACTGTAGTCCTGTTTAGTCTTATTCCATCACTGGGTACACTTCACTCATCTTGGAAATGGATGTACAGAAAAAGACTAGACTTTCCATTTGTAAACTTTGTCCATCCACCCTAGAAAATGGGACTCCTCATCAAGTGTTATGAATTCTAATAAAGCAGAATTTGCTATTGGGCAATGGTCTTAGCACAATTATGGGAAATTTATACGTTGGGTCCGTTTTGTTTTGTTTTCTTTCTGTTTTCTGAACCTACCCAATGGAAAAATTATTAACATTTCATCAAATAAACTACAACTTAATCTAACATCTTAACATTCTTATATTCTCTAACATAACAAGATGAGGGAAAGAAATCTTTTAAAATACTAATTATCAGATGTTAAGTGCAGTGGATAGCTGAGAGTCAAAGAGAACTGCATGTTTACAATTTGCAGTTTTGACAGGAAACAGTGTCTTCTCATTTGGTTCCCATCATATCATTGTGCTGCAAATGACATAATGATAATGAATCATACCATTTGCACTGGACAGGAAATGAAGAAATAATGGAAAGACAATTCCCCTGCTGAAAGTAGGTGTTACAGCTTAGCTGCCGCTGCAGAGAGCAGTTGGCAATTTGCAGCCTTTTTGCTGGCGAAGATGTTG
Source organism: Physeter macrocephalus (assembly GCF_002837175.3). NCBI lineage: Eukaryota > Metazoa > Chordata > Mammalia > Artiodactyla > Physeteridae > Physeter > Physeter macrocephalus. The sequence continues at coordinate 110,938,430 of NC_041233.1, forward strand.
AACGAATAGGACTGGGAAACAGGGCTACAGAGGTTAGTTCCGGTTCAGAAAACACTTTTCCTTCCACTCCTTAGATGGTCATGAAGTGGCAGAAAAAAAAAAATTAAACAGAGAGAGAAAATAAATCAAAAGCTAAATGACAGTCTAAAATAGATGTTGAGTCTTTATTACCGCGGATATCAACATTGCTTAATTACACGTAGGGAAAGAGAAATGTCAGGTGATTATCACAACCACTCAGCTGTCTCCATTTGATCATTCAAGGCTCATGGGAAGTTCATTCAGCAAATGAATCAAGCACACACTGGGGGCAAGTGCTGTGCCAGCCACTGGGAATAGAAAAAAAAAGTGTTCGGCACAAGGTTTCTGCCCCCAAAGAATCCATTAGAAAGAGAAGAGTTGGAGAAGTAGATGGTGATTTTGGTGCAGTGAGAGGCGTGCTTTGAGGTTAGCGAGGAGTCAGCTGGGAGTGCAGACACGGGCTAGTCGGGAACATCCTCAGGAGTGCTGAGCTCTGAGCGGGGAGGGTTAGATAGACAATAGACAAGGGAACGTGAGGGGTCTCTGGTACAGGGGAAATGGTTGAAAAAGGCTTGGGAGGCAACATGAGAACGAGAAACACTTCGGGTGGATGGTATGAGGGCAAATGTTGAAGCTGAGGTCAGCAGGTGTGGACCACAAAGGACTGGCTTTGGTGCTAAGCTAGAGCTTGAAGCTGCCTCAGAGAGTCGCGGGAAGCAACAGGTGAAACTGTCAACTTTATGAAGATCAGAATTGTTACCTGGTATGTACGTTATCAGCAAATATCAGATTACAAGATAATATTCATTAAAAAATTTATTTTTAATGAAATCCCAACAAAACCAAAAAGCAGTGGATAATCTGAAGAATAGAAATCAGCATGATGAAGGTCAAGTCTTAAATCTGAATTATTGTTTAAGAGTGAATTTGGGAAATGCGAAAAGGAACAGTTAACAGAGTAGTGGAAGTGAGAGATACGAAGGTTCCAGTGGACACTGATAAGAAGAGAAAGTCGAGGGAAGTTTCCAAAATGAAGATGGATACAAAGATACCAGGTTACATGCAGAACTGTGGCTCAGATGAAAAGATGTATGTGGGTCATTTTCTTGAGGTGGAATTTGAGCCCATATCCTTTTGAGAAACATTGGACCTATTTTTGCAGGCTTGTTCACCACTACTGTTAAAATACAACTGAGTGACATGAGAAGATTATATAAACTGTTGATTATCAAGACACATCCATCTGTCATGATGACAACTGAAATTTAAACATAAAATCCACTTGTAGGTAAAGGATATCGCAGAGTATATTCATTGGAAGGATTCTGTACAAGATGAAAGGTTCGTTGGATGAACTTTGTACACAGGGCACAGCTAGCTGTCAATACGTCTGACATTTTCTGATGGGATCTGGCTCTTTAAAGCCAGTATGAACTGTTTTATGTATTGAACATTTTCTAGCTGAGCTCAAAGCCCTCTCATGATCTTGTTATGCAACATCACACTTGTAAATGAATCAAAAACACTAAACAATATAAATTTACAGATATAAAAAGTAGCATCATACCTAGAAGAATTCCACTTAAGTTAAAGTAAGCGGAGAGGCAGGCCTATTGTAATACATAATGTGAATGTGTTATGTGTAACATGTAGTGTGATAAGTAATGTGTAATACGTAACGTAATGTGTGATATTTAATGTGTAGTGTGTAATAATATGTAACATGTAATATGTAAGGCAGCTCAGACCCCCAGGTGAGAAGTATCTCTATCTTGTGTACCACAGTCTTCCAAAATCAGTGACATAGCAACAAATAAAACTTAATCACCTTGGAGTAATAAAGTTATGTCAACAGCCTGCATTTTAATTGACTGGTTTCTTGACGGTTTAACGTTTCCCAAAGTGAGCGTTATGGCTTTCTTGTCAAGGCTGTGAAGTCGATGGAGGATAGGCGCTTCTAATTATTTTCTTTTCTTTTTAAAAAAAATTTTATTGAAGTATAGTTGATTTACAGTGTTGTGTTAATTTCTGCTATACAGCAAAGTGACTCGGTTATACATACATATTCTTTTTCATATTCTTCTCCATTATGGTTTATCACAGGATATTGAATATAGTTCCCTGTGCTATATAGTAGGACCTTGTTGTTTATTCATCCTATATAACTAGTTTGCCTCTGCTAATCCCAAACTCTTACTCCATCCCTGCCCCCCACCCTTGAGCTGGCAAGACTCCTTCCATTCTCACTGATCTACAAGAAACCAGAAAATGAGTAGCTGAGTTCTTTATTTCCTACAGTGGATTTCAGAAGAGAAACAGAGCCTAACTCATCGTCTGTCTGATTAACACTTTTTAAAAATTAATTTATTTTTTATTGAAGTATAGTTGGTTTACAATGTTGTGTTTGATTAGCACTGTTTGATCACACCAGGCGAGAGGCGATCCAGCAGCTGCTCCTGCTGTTTTCTCGTCTTCGGCCCACACTTTCTCATAAAACAAGGTGCCTACATCTCACAGCTGTTGGCCTTAACAATTACAGCCACAAAGGGACTGTGGGCTGCTCTTCCCAGTGTAAACAGATATATGCATCTCACCATTTTAGGTTAAATCTAGTATTTTATTACATAACTCAAGGGCACAAGCTTAAAGATGCTGCATTAGAAGAAAAATCTTGATGATTGGCAGAAAGTTGGCTCACCAACTGTTTTAACAATATTAAAGTAAAATTTCATATTTTTAGTTATCTCTTGTCTCAGTATGTGATAATTACACTATCTGAGAATTTAGGGATACAGAGATGCTAATAACCCTTTGAGCATTTAAATTATTAGAAAAGAAAACATGTTACTTTGGATGTCTCCTTTGATTAGTTTCTTGCAGTTTCTGTCAGACTGAGAGGGGAAAGTCGCATTACTTTCCCACAGAGCACAGTACTTAACTAAAAAATTATCATTATGACTGGCTAATGAGAGTAACAAAAATTGGTTTATAGAAGTTCAAAATAAAGCAATAAGTTGGTGGGATACTCTTAATACTTAGAAAAAGCATCATACTCATTTAAATTTAAGCTATTCTGGGATGTCGTTAAAGAAAAGAGAAAGCATGAACTTAATGAAATGAGCCTCCAGTTTCTACATGCCATCTTGCTGGCAGACCTACCACAGCTGCTCTCGGCCCCGCATGCTGCACTAGGGAGATAACGACAACTGATGATGACTGATCTTAACTGAGTGTTCCTGACACGCTAGACGTGAGCGGAGCTCTTTATATACGGAAGCTCATTCAGTCTGGACAGCACTCCTTTGAGACTGGGGGTCTATTCTTACCCCCATTTTAGAGACGTGGGAACTAATAGCTAATGACTAGTAGTCTGCACAAGATCATTCAGTGACCAAGTGGCTGAGATGCACTAAAAACCCAGGGTGTCTGACTCAAAACCTACACTCTGTTACTCAGCTACACTGCTTTCCAGAGGTTTGCACAAGACTTATGGTAATGAAGAACTTATTGTCCAATTAGAATTCATTTGAGACAAATGGTAAACTGGATGGGACACAAGATCAGAGGCAAAAACCTGTATTATTCCAGGAAAAACAGGATGCAGTTTCTCTCATAATGAAACACTTGCAATACTTCATAGAGGAGGTTATAACTCTCCTGACGATTGTCACGCTGGCTAGAAATGGACTAGACTAAGCTTACTTTAAACTGAGATCCATGGACAACTCATCTGGGGATGATTCTGCATATGTCTAAGCCCCATCCAGATCTCAGGAGGATGGCCTGATAATGAGCATTTCTAACAAGCTACCCAGTTAATTACTAGGCAACTGAAAGTTTGGGAAACATGACCCTATACCATAAGCATCACGATGGCAGGGGTTTCATCCTGCCAGTTATGGCCATCATCCTGTTACCGAACTCAGGTTCAGCTGCTCTTTGCTTAGGAATCCAATACTGAGAGAAATATGGTGGGTTAAAAGAAAGATACCTTTACTGAGGAAGCCAGCATTCCTGGGGAGAAGGTGGACTCATGTCCCAAAGAACCAGCTCCTGCCTGCCAATCAGGGGGCAAGAGCTCTTAAAGAAGAGTCTCCGGGGTGTATCGGGGGAGGAAGAAACAGCACAGTCAGCTCTGACAGTCATCTTGAAATTGGTCATGCGGTCGTCTGATCAGCGTCATACTGATTGGTGTAAGTACAGTTAGTCTTCAATTCCAGAGTCAGTTTGTTCCCATCTCCTTGAAGCTAGTTCTCAGAATTGTGTATGATGGAGCAGCTTATATTATGGCTACAGTCTGCTCATCATGTAGTTGACTTCGTCCACCTGGTGTGGGTTTCAGTATCTATAAAGGAGCTCAAAGGACATGACTCAGAATATTAACAATAGCCCTTGAGGAGGAACTAACGGTTCCTGACTTTGTTTAACGACTATTATTATTTTGTCTTGTTTGACTGTTTTCCTTTGTTTCTGCATTTTCTCATTTTTCTGATTAAATTTACTCTTTGGCTGAAGTTTTTCTACAGACAAGAGGCAGGTGGAGGACATGGGGGGATCTGTACTGAGAACCCAGAGGGCCTCACTCCATTACAATTCCAGTATATGACTTAATGTACTGCCCAGTAATTTTTTGTCAAATGAATTAGTGCATCTATGAATTACTGAATTATGTGATTAGATAATTGTAATGAGTAGCCTGACTTCATTTTTGATGTTTGACTCCTGACAGCTCTCAAATCTCACCCTTCCCTCTTTTCCTTCTGCCCTGTATTTGCACAAGTTGATGGGAAGCCTGAGGGCTCCTTCCTTGGGTGCCAGTGGGAGATTCAAACCAAGCAAGCCCCTCATGCAGGGTAGCTCTCTCCCAAGCCCTACCTCCTCACCACCGTGAAAACCTAGGCCATCAAGCCATGAAAAGTCATGGAGGAAACTTAAATGCGTATTGCTGAGTGTAAGAAGCCAATCTGAAAAGGCTACATCCTGTGTGATTTCGACTCTATGCCATTGTGCCAGTAGCACATTCCAAAGGGTGAAAGAGAGTGGAGGGCAGTCTGGGCAAAGCAAGCTCATTAAGTTTAGGAGATGGGTCAGAGCTGAAGGATTCTGAGGCAGCTGGTGGTTGGCAGGCAGAGGTCTGGAGTGAAGGAAGCTATACAGAGAAAAGAGCTCCAGGATCTGCATTTGGGTCTCCCTGAGCATCTGCTGATACGGATGTGCACACGTGGAGAGCAGAACCCCTGGAAGCAGAGACGCTGGGCAGCTGCGTGATGAAGGGTTCTCGACTGCTGCAGCCTGGGAGTCATTTGATTTTCCACCAGCCAGAATGCAGGTTGCATTTAAATGTTCCTACCAGCTCACGGCTCCAGCAACTTCTGCTCCATGAAAGCAGATCCTCTGGGTTTGCCTGTCTCTGCAGAATTCAGGGTGGCGGTTTTCTTTGTGACCTCAGCTCTCTGATGGACGTAGGAAAAGACATGGGACATGAGTGACAACCTCCAAGCTTTCAACACAATGAACTGAATCTGGAAGTTCTTAATTGCTCTTTGATCAAAAAATGTTTCCTGCAAAACACTGTTCTCCGAAAATTTGTTTTGACTCTGTTCGATTACCTATTGTGAAATCAAAGGTGTGTGTCCTTTTTTTAAGTCCTTTTTGGTTGTTTTCTTCTGATTGCTTCTAGGATCTTCTTATCATTGTTGATTTATAATTGAACCATGATTTATCATCTGAGTGTAGATTTCCAAATTAACAAAGCAATGCTAAGAATCAGCAAAATAATAGCTATTGCTTTTTTATTGTTTTGTTGTTTTGCTTTGTTTTAGACGGGGATTTTGTTAGTTTCCAGGCTCCAGAGGAAGTGCTAGTCATTAAGAATAATGATATTTTAATGGTTGTGCTTTTGCTTTCTTTCCTGGCATCCAGGTCTCGGAGTTCTTGTGATTACGGTGATTTAGTGTGCCTTTAGGGAGTCACCCGCCCCGTGGCATGCGGCCCTGTCAGCGTGAGCACTGGCTCCTGGCTGGGACAGTCAGCCCCTGTCTCCTGGCGTTTAATTGCAGAATGAAGAGCACTTGTAGACTGAGACTGGCCCTGCTGGCCAATGAGTGTTCATTACTTCCTCCTCTCTGCCTTCTGGGGCTGTTTTGTTTCCCGGCCCCTCCAAGGTCTTTATTTCCTGCGTTTTCAGTGTTGTTTCTTTACGCTGTCCTGTCAGTAAATTATCAACTGGTTAGCTTCATCTATTCTAGTGTTTAAAGCCTCATACTGGCTGTTTAGTATCAGAGTATTGACCCATGACTATTAAGTGACAGGTGCCTCCCGGATTCTCCGAAGGGCATCTGTGCTTTCAGCCCTGCAGACTGACAGCATCCCTAAAGTGTCATGTGTTGTTCTCTTGTAATATACAGAAAATAAGAAATACCCCTCTCCGATTCATGAGTTCCTTTTCCAGTGGGTTTCATAGGCACGCACTTGGGCCTTTTTACACTGACTCTGCTCCCTGAACTATCCAAGTGAAACTGAAAAACTAAGTGCCACCTACACAAACACTCAGCCCACTCAGTTCTTTTATTTCTGCTGAGTCTTTGTTATATGATATTTCAGATAAGACACTTGATTTCCTTAGTTTTAAGTTCCTGAAATGTCTGCTTTGCTCCCGGCTCCACACTGTACACTTGGCCCCTCGCAAACATGCGCCGTGTTGAGGCTCAGGAAAAGCACTGCACACGCTCCGTCCACCCGCCTTGATCCCGCTCAAGAGATCCCTCTGGGCCTTTCCTCGCCACCATTTTAAACTTTACAGTTTCACAGTGTCACTCCTGAGTTTATTTTACTTTGATTATTAGAACAACGGGCCTTGTAGCTCACCATCCTTCCTTTTGTAATTTGGGTTAGGAACCTCAGATGCCTTTGCTTTGAGACTGAGGTAGACACTGAACTAGATAACTACCCACAGGTGCTGCCCGGTCACCACCACAGGCTGCTTTCCAGGCCTTGAGCACATGCCCCACCCCTGCTTCACCCTACCTGGACAGCAGGTAGTTACCGTGTCTGTTCAAGTGTAAGTCCTAGTGTCTGACCTTTCTCCTTTTACTGAAGAATAACAGGCGTCATTAAAAACACTTTAAAAATGGAAAAGATTGGGTCATACTTTAAAAATGTAATTATCATACCATAAATGATAAAAAAACAAAATTTAATGTTTTAATATAAAAAAATAACAAGGCATTTTCTAGGAAGTGTGATTCAATTACTTTGTCAATGGATAAGTGAGCCACTACTATAAACCAGCCACGGAGACAGGCTCAGGGTACAGGGAGAGGAGGAAAATAAGCTTTTCGCCCTTGAGAAACTCACAGTCTCCCAGTGTAGGAGAGGACTCTCCAAAGGCAGCTAAATCACAGAGTCAGTAACAGTCAAACTCAGAATGGAAAAACCGCCATGAAATTCCACACCCAATTACCCTTTAAAAATACCCATTCAAAATGTAAACTTTGAAAACAAAAGCATTTCCAGAAACAGTAATTATTCCTTAAAATAATCTATTATCATTATGAGACTAGATACTTTTTTAAATGTAGCACTGAAAGAAAACATCTTCCATTTGTATACATACACACACACACACACACACACACACACACACACACACACACACACACCCCATAGTGTAGTTATCCTCCTTGATACTTAATTACATTAGATCATTCCAATGTGCCATATCATAGTAAGTATTTATTGGTAAATAAAAGTCGAGATTTTTTCTTTAAATTTAGCTGAATTTTTTGTTTTTGTTAAGTCCCCAAGAATCTAAATTTAAGTTGTTGTTGTGGGTATTGAAGTTGGGACTCTATGCTCTCAATAAATCATAATAGTAAAAAAAAAACAAACTGATTGCACCAGAGATTGATTTTGTGGGCAACTGCCATTTTTCTCTCAGACATGTTATTTTGAGTGGCAATTCATTTTACCATACACAAATATATGGTAGTTTTAAACTCTATGAGTCAAAATGGATTTTTATCAACCTTTTCAATATCATCTCTGTCACAAATAAATTTTTTGAGCAACAAAGTGCAAAACCCTTCAAGTAGATATATTTAAAACAAAAATAATTTCCTTTAATTGCAAATATGTGAAGTCTACCATATTTATTTTAACCAATAACTGTAGATAGTGAAGTATTTTTTTACTTTTACAAATTGACTCTATTTAGGGAAAAATTAAATTCCCTGGAAATAAATGAATTGTAAATTCATTTTGAAAAAGCCCTGAATTAAATGATCTATTTATCTAGCATATTACTGTTTTTTTTAAAAAAAGAAATACATGGTTTTTCTTTATATTCTTCTAGAGGTTCAATTTCTGCGAAAATATTTAGTCTATTGATGTCTACCCAATACCTTATTTCAGTATTAGTCTAAATTAAGAGAATTCTATTAATATGCTATGCATGTGACCATAAGTTAATATGTATTTTAGAACATTGATTTCAGGAAGAACTAGCATATTTAAAGGAAATTTAGAGGCAATAGAGAGTTGTATTTGGGATCATGGGCTCTGCAATCCACTGTGGATTCAAAGTCCAGCTATATAACCATGGGCCAAGTAAGTAATCCATCCATTACTCAGCTTCTTCCTTTGTAAAATGTGCAAACTAATAGTATACTAGTTTCTATTGTTTTGAAGGTCAAATGGGCTAATAAAAGTAACAAATGGAAAAGTACCTGCTATGTAAAACTCAATAATTATTAGTGATTTTGCCTCAAGATGGACCTTTACCTTATTTCATTATTGGAAGAAGTTCCTATTTATCAACATACAAAAAGTCACTTGGTAATCATAATAATATGTGCTGCTTAAAAATATAATTGAACAATTCCTTTTAGGAATCAAATAAGGATCATTTAGAATACTGAAAATCCATTTGAAAATTTATGTGGAATGCCATCTTTACCATATGACAATGGTGCTGGCATTCAATAAAAGATATTTATGAAAAATAAACCTTTAAAATCTACACAATTGTGAACTTTCTCTAGGCCACATTCTCTAGAAATACCTTCCTTCCACAGAGCACAGAATTCTTTCAGTCTGCCTAAATGCTCTGATTGTATGAAGTTCTTTACACCACCGTGCACTCAATCTCTGTGAAAAATACCTGTAGAAGGACTTGCTAACACTATCAGGAGGTGAAAATTTATGAATAGTGCAAGCAACACCACAAGCATTGCCAATGGTTAAGTTAAAGTTACCGATCTATTTTGTAAATATGCTTTTGTAAACAACAAAAATAAGCAGTGCCGGCCATGGCCAAATCCATGGCCACCTCAGCCCAATTCTCTGTCTCTACCAGGAGGACTTTAGGCATGGTGCTCTTGTGTAATGCATTCCTCACTAGAAATTGTCTATGATTCCTTATTGAGATATACATATACACACACACACACACACACACACACACACTCAATATAGATCTTTATTTTCTTTTCATTTTCTGTAAGACAACCAGAATTCTGTTGATTTTTCAGCATTGTTGCCTCTTCAGGAAACAGCCCACTTTTGCTCTTGGTTAACCCCCTCCTTGATATCATGAATGAGAATGGGAAAACAAATACTATTAACTTAGTACTTCCTTTTCTCTTGACTACATTATCCATGAACCCACACTGAAATGGATTTCTCTCATTGCCCTGTAAATGACTTCAATGTTATTTCTGATAGTATATCATAATCTCTTTAGCATCATTTATTTTGAAATATTATGGTGGGCATTCCTTAAAACTTGGGTACTTCAATATATACTTTCCAAGTATTTTTTTAAAATACAAAATTATCAAGTAAGCTTTATTCTAGCATCAATTTGCCTGGAAACTCATGATTTTCTGGCAGCTATTCTCCCAGAAAAATGGTCTTTCCAACGTCCTACCCTTTAGAACTGACAACATAGAATTCATTGCTTTTATTACTGCTCTCATCCCCCACTGAATTGAACGAACTGATCAGCTACAATTTTAAAATCACTATGAAGAAGCTATAAATGTGCAGTAGGGTGGTATGTTGCATTTAGGTCCTCGTGTCTGGATTTGCTTACTTCATCCTGAGTGCTTAGCTCCTCAACCGTCCAACCAATGACTCCCATCTGTGGTCATGGGAATCCTCTCCTGGCCCCGTTTTCTTTATCCTTACTTTGAACATGAGAGCCCTCTGTTCAGTATTTCTTAATCTGGCTCTGTTTCTTCTCTCCCCTCCCCCTCCGCACCCCTCTCCTCTTCCTTCTTCCTTCTCTCTTCCTCCTCCTCCTCCTCCTCCTTCCTCTCTTTCCTGTTTTAGGATATATTGCATATTTTATTTTTCCAGTGATGTGGTTACATATACCTTCCCAGACTCTTCTCATTTTAGATAACCAGTAGCTTTACACAGTAGCTAAACTTTCGCAAGCTGTCATGAGCCAAGGGCCAAGAAGTTGAATGAAAGAAAGAGAAAAAGGATTCTCTTATAATTCTAGAGGCAGCCAGGATCCTTTACAACAAGAAACTGTAATTTTACATTTAAGACGTAATTGTTTATCTGATTTTTAGGAGTTTTAAAAAATATTACCATGAGTCTTTCTTCATCAATATAGATTTTGAAGCTAAGACATTCTAAAAACATTACGCCTTCAGAGCGAAGCACAGAAAACAAGACACATTTGGAATCTTGAGCTTCATCATGGGTCCTTGGGTCATGTAACAGTGTCCCAAACTTGCGCCTAAGCTTTCTCATGTTCTGCAGCTCAGGTACTGCTGACCACTTGAGAGGGATCTATGACCTACCCTTTCTGGATGGGGCACTTGTGGGAGAGAGGAGGAACACCTAGATCATTTGATGCCTCCACAAATTTGGGGTCAAATACAGAGAAGACTTGTATATAACTTTTTATGTGAAGCCTGGGAGGGTAGGGAAATGTGTAGAAGGAAATCTTCCTGCATAATATCAGTGTGCTTACAACAGAAGGTTTGGGACAGCCTGGTGATGTTATAGATTTGTACCAAAGGGCAAGTGACCTTGTGTACATCAGCGAGGAGGTCAGACAACAGCTGGGTCACAACTGGCTAACCTGAGGAAGTCCAGCATTTGAGACAAGTAGAAAGACGCAAGGCTTGCATGCTCCTAAGGACCAGAGGACAGTTGGGTAACTTGAACACCTCCCCAGACCCCAGAGGGATGGGTGCCAAGGATCAGAACAAGTCAGGGGAGGTTCTGTTCCAAGGGTGGCAGTGGAGGAGAAAGATCATCACATACATGCCAGACACCCCCTTCCCTAACAGTATCTTCACGTAGCCTTAGAAAGCGCGTGCTTGTGGGGAGTGGGCAGGAGAGAAGAAACGTTGAGGAGACAGAATATAAACCTAAAATGACCAAGAAAGCACTGAAATCACCGGATTTATTGGAACTGACTCCATCAAACATTATATAAACAGACCAAATGGGACTTGGAATAGGAATAAATTGATGGAGAAAACTAAATTTACATTATGACCACCTGATTATAGGCCCTGAAAATATACCTATGACCCTCTTTAGAAAACAGTTACTATAGTGTGTATATACACACACACACACATATGAAGTAGTTTATTTTGCCACTTGCCTCTGTTAAGAAATAGCTTCTAGTTTATGGACTATAAAAAGCAAAGCTGGGAAGGCTGAAAACATGTTGTATGTTCGAGTTTTCTTTCATTCTTACATTGAATGTTTTCAGTCCAGTCTGTGGAGGGGCTGGCTTTATTTTCAGAGCCCACGTTAGTTTGCTTCAGTGTAGGTTGTGCTGGGCAATTGCTAGTGCTTTATGGCCTTCCTTGTTGTTGGTCAAAATGTTTCTGATTGTTTGAAGCTTCTTCTACACAACATTTAAATATTTTGAATATTATTCCTGTCGTTGAGTCTAAATATTATAAGGTGGGTTAAATTCCCCTAGCATCACATTAACTCTTCAGTTATATATACAGATTGGGGATTACACTGGCCCTACTCAGACATAGGAAAGATTTATAAGAATAATAATATAAAATTAGGTAAGAACTCTACAGTTTCACTGCTGTGGAATTTTCAAACTCTTGGACAGTTTCCATCCAGCTGTGCAGAAAATTTTTTTTTAGGTTTTGTTTTTCACTCCAATGTATTCCCCCTAAACTGTGTAAAAAACTGTAATATTCATATACAACTAATTTAAACCTAAATATAATATTACCTAACTTTATAAACTGCTAGTTGCCAGATGGTGCTTTAGCATCCACAGAAGAAAATGCTGATTTTACTGTCTTTGGAGGCCACAGAAAGTTTTGGCTCTTTTAAGAACCAGGGGAGTTCCATTAAAAAAAAAAAAAAGTGTTGGAACTAATAAGCAAACTCAACAAAGTTGCTGTGCAGAATCAACATGCAAAATCACTTGTCTCTATACATGAACAATGAGCAATCTGAAGGGGAAATTAAGAAAACAATCCCATTTACAATAGCATCATAAAGAATAACATACTTTGGAATAAATTTAACCAAGGTAGTGAAAAATCTGTACACTAAAAAATATAAAATATTGTTGAAATAAGTTAAAGAAGACACAAATAAATGGAAAGACATCCCCTGTTCATGAATTGGAAGATGTAATATTGCTAAGATGTCATGTCTACCCAAAACAGTTTACAGAGTCAATGCAATCCCCATCGAAAATTCCAGTGATTTTTTTTTTCAGAATAGAACAGTCCATCCTAAAATTCACACAGAATCTCAAACGACCCTGACTAGCCAAACAATCTTGAAAAAGAACAAAGTTGGAGGTCTCACACTTCCTGATTTCAAGACATAATACAAAGCTATAGTAATTAAAACAGTGTGGTACTGGCACAAAGAGAGACATAGACAAATGGACTAGAACAGAGAGCCCAGAAGTAAACTCATGTATATATGATCAAAGGATTTTTGAAGTGCCAGGACCACACAATGGGAAAAGGACATTCCTTTCAATACTGTTGAGAAAACTGGATATTCATTTGCAAAAAATCAAGTTGGAACCTTACCTTACAGCATGTACAAAAGTTCTCTCAAAATGTAGCAAAGTGTAAATATCTAAATGTAAAATGTAAATAGCTAAAACATTTAGAAGAAATTATGAGGGAAAAGCTTTAATGTTGGTTTTAGCAATGATTTCTTGGATATGACACCTAAAGCACAGATAATAAAAGAAAAAATATATATAAGTTGGAGTTCATTCAAATTAAAAGCTTTTGTAAATCAAAGGACACTGTCAGAGTGACAGGCAAACCCATGGGTTGGAAGAAAATATTTTCAAATCATATATCTGATGAAGGGTTATATTTGGAATATATAAATAACTCCTAAACTCAGTGGTAGCAACAACAAACCAATTTTTAAATGAGCAAAAGACTTGAATAGACATTTCTCCAAACAGGATATACAAACGGCCAATAATTATGCTCAACAGAGCTATTCATTAGGGAATTTCAAATAAAAACTACAATGAGATATGACTTCATACGCATTGAAAGTCTATTATCAAAAACAAACAAACAAAAACCAGAAAATAACAAGTGTTTGTAAGGATGTGGAGAAATTGGAACCCTCTGTGTTCCTGGTAGGAATGTAAAATGGTGCTGCTGCTGTGGAAAATGGTATTGAAATTCCACAAAAAGTTAAACATAGAATCGCCATGTGGTCCACCAGTTCTGCTTCTAGGTATATACCCAAGAGAACTGAAAACAAGGGCTGGAAGAGACGTGTGTGGCCCCATGTTCACAGAAGCATTATTCACAGTGTCCATCAAACAATGAATGGATAAACAAAAGGCAGTCTGTACTTATAGTGGAATATTATTCATTTGTATAAAGGAATATTATTTATGCTTAAAAAGCATGGCATATGCTACAACAGGGATGAACCTTGAGGACATAAATTATGCTACGTGAAATAAGCCAGACACAAAAGGGTAGATACTGTATGATTCCACTTGTATGAAGTCCCTACAGAAGCCAAACCCACAGAGACAGAAAGTAGACGGGTGGTTGCCAGGGGCTGGGCTGAGGATGAGGAGTGAGTGTTTAGCTAGTGTTTAGTGGGGATGGAATATTGGTTGGGGAAGATGAGACAGTTCTGGAGATGGATGGTGGTGATGGTTGCACAACAATGTAAATCTACATAATTCTACAGAATTGTACAGTCGAAAATGGTTAAAATGGTAAATTTTATGTTATGCATATTTTACCACAATTGAAAAAGAATCAGGGGAATCAGTTAATAAGTAGAGCATGACAACAAAAAACTGAGATGTTTATTTGAGATCAGTAACGATGGATGAATGAACAAATTATAAGTAGTTAAAAATTATAAAGTCCTGTGTGAAAACAAAGTATGTTTTTCTCTGTCCCATAAGCACCAATATCTGCTTGGGCGTCAATCTTGAACTTCTCATAAACTTCATTTATATATGACAAACTAAGACTCAATTCCAGAGTCATTCTTCTAGACTTAATTTTGTTTAGAAACTATATTGTATTTGATCTTTTTTATTTTTGTTTATTTCTTATGTATAAAACACTCAGAGTTTCTGTCTTTCTGATATAAAATATATAGGTTGAAAACACCCAAGTTTTTGAGCTGTTAATTATGTGCAGGTTCTCACTTGCTTCTCAAAATTATATGTAATGGACATTTTTGTCAATCTGATATAGATGATCTCACTTAGTGTTATTAAATAGACTAAAAATGCAGCAAAGAATGTCCATAAATAGTAACATCAACTAACTCATTCATTTTCCAAACTACTGTATATTTAATTTTACAAATTTAAACAAAAGCGTCAGTCACTTTAATTATTTACCAAATTCTGAAAATACTAATAGCATGATTTTAAATGATTTTAAAATAGAAATTTGGACTTCCCTAGTGGCACAGTGGTTAAGAATCCGCCTGCCAATGCAGGGGACACGGGTTCGAGCCCTGGTCCGGGAAGATCCCACATGCCGCCGAGCCATTAACCCATGCGCCACAACTACTGAGCCTGAGCTCTAGAGCCTGCAAGACACAACTACTGAACCTGCGTGCCACAACTACTGATGGATGCGTGCCTAGAGCCCGTGCTCCGCAACAAGAGAAGCCACCGCAATGAGAAGCCCACGCACCGCAAAGAAGAGTAGGCCCCACTCTCTGCAACTAGAGAAAGCCCGCACGCAGCAACAAAGACCCAATGCAGCCAAAGATAAATAAATAAATTTATAGAAAAAAAATAAAATAGAAATTTAATATTTCATTCAAATTTAAGAAGATAAGACAGTGGAGAATAGGAAAGAATGATTTGAAAAGTAATTTATTTAATGATGTCAGGGCTTAAGGATCATAGTATTAAAATGAAATAAAAGTTCTTTAAATGAGTAGTTAATTTTAAGCTATAAAATCTTCCTCCCCCCAAAAAAAAGGAAAAAAAGAAAAATACAAGGGAATTAGAAGAGAAATATATAAAGGTCATGTATTAGAAGTCGCTACATTTATGGTTCATTGAATAGAGAGAAGAGAAAAACTCTTTAACCACAGAAAATTTAATTAGAAACATGATTCTTTAGATACAGAAGTGGATATTATTGGGATGTTAATTAGGGATGGAAGAGGAGATAAGAATAAACACATTTTACAGAGGAAAATTATAAGTTCAGAAGGATTCTTTGAAAATATTTAAATATTTTATTTTAATATTTATTTTCATACAGATGATTCAAAATGTGGATGTAAATCATAATAGCACTTGGAGCATAGAAATATAACAGATTCCAAATGGCTGAATGATGGACAAGAGGTTCTCAGCAAACACACCATTACTTAGCAGCGGTAATGGCTGGAAACAAATCAGCCTGCTGTGTAGGAGTTTAGGGAAAAGTGAAATGATTACAGGAAATAACAGCCTTCTACAGTAGAACCCATAACTAGTTAGTGGGCCTGTATACATGGCAAGAACAGTAAAAATGATGAATAGTGATGAACAGCTGGATTAGGATGAGGACATTGGCTAAGTAGCAGCTAAGTGCAGAGAGTGCTGATTCCTAGGCAGTGAGAAGGGCGGTTGAAGGTGCAATCAATGGAATCAAATAGCAGTGAATCAGGTGAAATCACTAGGCAAACATTGCAGTCAAACTGCAAATGTATTGGCAATCAATAGGCAAGCAGAGAGCAGTCACGAGCAGTCAACCACAGACATTCAAATCAGGTTAACCTAGTGAGGGAGCTGTCAAGTGTCCTCTGACTAAAGGGTGCCTCAAGAGTGAGGCATCTTGAGACAGTAGGGCATGCACAGGGTATTTGACAGATGACCTTGACACCCGTCCCTGTGGTGTTGAATGAAGGCTAAGGAAACACTGATATTTTTTTCAGAGAGAACATGAAAGACAAATAGTTTTTAAGGTACTAATTACTTGTTTTTATTGATATACGAGGTTTTTAAGCAAAAGATATCTTGTTTTGCTTATTATGTTTTGATCAATAACAACAACAAATATTTATTGAAGTCTTTGTAAGTGTGAAGCACAATCTGAAGTATTTTGTAAGCCTTTTCTCATTTATTCTTCTCAATGAGCATGTGAAGAGGTGCTGTTATTATTTCCACTTTTTGTTTGTGGACATTGACAGAGAGTTTAAGTAACATATTTTTAAAATGCTATACTGTATATGGGTAAAGAGCTATATTCATATTCCCAATGAAAGGCATCTTTGTTGAAAAGGAGACCATAATGATACTACCATAAAATTTGATTATTTTAAATATTTTTAGATTGAGATTGTTAATGTTTCCAATTGAGTTATTTCTAAACATGATTTAGAGCCAGAAACCATATATCTACATGAGTATTTAAAATATAACTTTAATCAAAAAAGTTTTTATTTAAAAATGAAACCTTAACATGGAAAATCTATTTTGCCAATCTGTTATATAAAATTTAAAAATCAGATACATGAATATGTTAAATGTTAATAAGAATATTTTTTAAATAATAGGCAAAAGCAAAAAAAAAGCAAATCAAGAAGAAATAGTAATACATAATAATGGAGATTGGTGGTTGGTAAAAAAAAAAAAAAAAGGCCAACCTTTTGATTGGCAATGCTTACTGTTTATGACAGTCTTAATAAAGACATTCATGATCTTTTCAGTGGGAGTTTAAAATGGTACTGGAGGACAGCCTGACAGTGCTTTTTAAAAATTAAACTCTTTATTTTGAAAAAACTGTAGAATCATATACAGTTGTAAGAAATAATACGTAGGGTTTCTGCGTATTCTTTACCCATTTCCCCCATGATGGTAATAACTTGCAAATCTAAGGTACAATATCATCACAACTAAGCTGTTAATATTGACACAGTCAAGATGCAGAGCGCCTCCATCACCCACTTCTCCTTCTTTCACACCCGTTCCTTAACCCTGGCAGCCGCTAAATCTGTTCTCCATTTCTGTAACTTTGTCATGCAAGACTGTTACTGGAATCAGAAGGCCTGTGACATTTTGGGATTGGCTTTTCTGATTTCTCCACTCAGGTCAAGTCTCTGAGGATTTATCCATGTTGTTGCATGTATCAATAGTTCATTCCTTTATATTGATAAGTAGTGTTCCACAGAATAGATATCCAGAAGTTTGTTTAACCATTTGTCATTGAAAGACACTTGGATTGTTCCCAGGTTCTGGCCACTGTGAACAACGCTGCCATAAATATTTGTATAGATTTTTTGTGGGAGTGTAAGGCTTCATTTCTTTGAGAAAAAATTAAAACCTAGGTAGATATGCTGAGTCATATGGTAATTGCATGATTTGCTTTTAAAAACTGCCAAACAATTTTCAAGAGTGGCTGTATCATTTTTGATACTGTACACAGTGTTTCTGTGATCCAGTTTTTCTGCCTACTTACCAGCATTTGGTGGTATCAATTTTTTATTTTAGTCATTCTGATAGTTGGGTAGTAATTACTCTTATGGTTTAATTCATATTTTCCTAATGGTGGATGATGTTGAACATATTTTCATTTACTTATTTGTCCTCTATATATTATTTTTAATGAAATGTCTCTTTGTATCTCTTATTCATTTTCTAATTGGATATTTTTAACTGCTTAGTTTTGAGATTTTTATATACCCTAAATACTAGTCCTTTGCCAGATATGTGGTTTGCAGATATTTTCTTCTGCTTTATAACTTTTCTTTTCATCCTATTAACAGAGTCTTGCAGAACAAAAACATTTAATTTTGATGAAGTACAATCAATCAATATTGTCTGTGATAGACTGTGCTTTTTAGTCGATTCTAAGATATCTGTCTCTCCCTAGATTCCAAATATTTTCTTCTATACTTTTTTTTTCTAAATTCTGTAATTTTAAATTTTACGTTTAAGGCTATGTCCATTCTGAGTTAACTTTTGTGTAAGGTGTAAAACTTAAGATGATTTTTTTTGGTTATGGATATTCAATTAATTGTTCAGCACCATTGTTGAAAAGACTATCTTTCCTTCACTAATTGCTTTTACACTTTTGTCAAAAACCAGTTGGACATATTTTCGTGGACATATTTCTTTTCAGTTGATCTATGCATCTATCCCTCCCACATTACGACAGTCTCCATCACTGTTCTGATATAGTAAGTCTCGGAATTGGGTAAATTAATTGCCCTATCTTTATTCTCCTTTATCAAAATTGTTTTACCTATTCCAGTTTGGTTCCCTTTCTAGACAGGTGTTAGAATAATCTTGTCTATAAAAATATTGCTATAATTTTCACAGGAATTGCCTTGAACCTGTGTATCATTTTGTGGAGAATCACTATATTATACTGAGTCTTCTAATCCTTGAACACATTAGACACCTGCATTTATTCAGATTTTCTTTGACTTCTTTTATCAGCACTGCATAGTTTTCATCATACAACTCATGTACATCATGTTTTGTTAGGCTTACACTTAAGTATTTGGGGTATTTTTGAGCAGTTGTAAATGGTATTGCATTTTTAGTGTCCACATGTTCATTGCTAGTATAGAGAAGTGTAATTAATATTGTATGTTTATACATTTTGCTGCAACCTTGTTGTACTCATTTATTCGTCATGGGAGTTTTTATTCTGTTTTGTTTTTGTTTGTATATTCCCTAAGAATACATGTAGACAATCTATGTGGATAATCCTCTATGTACATGCATCTGAAAATTTTCTATTTTCTATTAGAATTTTCTATCCCAGTTTTTATTGGAATTTCCTATGTAGACATATTTACAAATCGTGACAGTTTTATTGCTTCCTTTGTGATATGTCTGTGTTTTATTTCCTTTCCTTGCCTTATTGCACTGGCTAGAAGTTCCAAGACTAAGAAGTCAGGAGTTGTGAGAGTGGACACCTTTGCCTCGTTTCTTATCTGAAGGGGAAAGCAGTTAGTCTTTCACATTTTAGTATAAAATTAGCTTTGGGTTTTGTAGAGGCTCTTTTTAAAGTTGAGGAAATTTCCCTCTTTTCTTACTTTTTTCTGAGAATTTTTGTCATAAATGAGTGTTGAATTTCATCAAATGCTTTTTCTGCATTAAATGATACCATCATATGACTTTTCTTCTTTAGCCTGTTACTTTGGTGGATTACACTGAGTGTTTTAAATATATGTCCAGCCTTGTATGGAGTAAACCACACTTGGTAATGGTGTATAATTCTTTGAATATATTATTGAATTTTAATTGTTAATATTTTTTAATTTTTAAAATATTAAAATTAATATTAAAATGTTTGCATACATATTTACAAGGAATGTTAGTCTGTAGGTTTACTTTTTTGTACTTTGTCTGGTTTTGGTATCAGGGTAACTTTAGCTCATAAAATGAAATGGGAAGCATTCCCACCTCTTCTATTATGTGGAAGAGATTATGTAGAATTAGTGTTAATTTTTCTTTGTATTTTTATAGCATTTTCTGTTGTAATCATCTGGGTCTGAAGATGTCTTTTATTTCAGTTTTTAAATTGCAAATTAAATTTTTTAAGATTTATAGGACTATTTATCTATTTCATATCAGATTAATTTGGGTGATTGTGTTTTTCAAGGAAGTGGCACATTTCATCTAGTTGGCAGATGGATTTGTGTAGAGTTGATCATAGACTAGTCCATTATTATCCTTTTGAATTCCTTTATAGTAGTAATTTTTCTTCCTCCTTTTTTCCTTCTGTATCATACTAGAGGTTCATTCCATTTATTGATCTTTTCAAAGAATCAACTATTTGATTTTTCTCTATTGTTTTTCTTTTATCAGTTTCATTGATTTATATTTTTACTTTATTATTTCCCATTTATGGCTGCTGTGAGTTTATTTTGCCCTTCTTCTAGGTTCTTAAGGTGATATGATTGGTTTCAGCCTTTTTCTCTTTTCTAATGTATGCATTTGATGCTACATTTTGTGCCATAAATGTTCTTCTCAGGACTGCTTTCTCTGCATTCCACACGTTTTAATATGTTGTAGTTTTTAATTTTCACTTAGTTCAATGTACTTTAAAATTTACCTTGAGACTTCCTCTTTGACTCATGGATTATTTAGATTCTGATGGGAAATCCATTGTCATTTGAATTGTTTTTCACCTATAGGATAATTGTGATATTTCTCTGGTTGTTTTAAAGATTTTTAAATTTTTCTTTAGTTTTCAGGAATTTAATTATGATGTCAGAGTGGATTTCTTTGGGTTCATCCTGTTTGGGGTTTACTCATCTCTTGAACATAGGATTATGTGTCTTGTCAGATTTGGGAAGTTTTCAGCCATCATTGTTTCAAGTACTTTTTCAGGCCAATCCTCTATATCTTCTCTTTTGGGACTTCAATGACGTGCATATTAAATCTTTTTGTGGTCCCACACTGAGGCTCTATTCTATCATTATTTTAGTCTGTTTAGTCAGATTGGGTTATTTCTATTGTTCTGTGTTCCAGTTCACTGGTTCTTTCCTCTGTCCCTTCAGTTCTGATCTTGAGCTCATTCACTATGCTTTTTATTTTGTTATTCTATTTTTTACTCCTAAACTTTCCATTTGGTGCTTCTCTGTATTTCTTTGCTGCGACCTTCTATTTCTTTGCTGAAATTTTCTGTTTTTCATTTGTTTTCATAACAGCCAATTGAAGCATTGCTCATGAGTGCTTTAAAATCTTTGTTAGATAATTCCAGCATTCCTGTCTTCATGGTATGGCCATCAGTTAATTGTTTTTTGTAAAATTCAGTTTGAGATCTTCCTGGTTCTTTGTATAAAAATTTTGAATTAAATCTTGGACATTTAAAAATTGTGTTAGGAAGCTCCGGACCTTATTTAAATCTCCTGTTTTAGCAGGCTTCCCCTGATAGTGTTCTGGTTGGGAATGGGGGACAAGGCCTCATTGCTGCCCAATGGGGATGGAAGATCAGATTTGCTACTCAGCTTCCACTGACACCCAGGAAGTGTGTACTGCTGTGGGGCTGGGAGGATTGCAGCTGCCACATGGTTTCCACTGACACTGCAGTGGGGTTGTCTTGTTTCTGCTGGATAATAATGAAAGTCCTAAGTCTCCACTGGACCATTTCAGCAGTGGGGGAGTAACTTATTGTTGCTGTCAGGTGGGCTGGAAGTCCAGGTGCCCATTTGCTCTCCTCTGACTCCATGGGGGTCGGGGTGCGTTTCCAGTGGCAGGAATGGGATTTCCAGCACCCTTGGCATTCTGTGCCGCTGCTCTGCATCTTCACAAGTGCGGACGTCTAGGTTTTCTATGTGGTCTTTGCTGGCATGGCTGTGTGGGGCACATATTTTTTCCTGTGGTGTTTGGCTGGAGTAGGGCCATTGTTGTCTAATGGTTTATATTTTCCTAGGATGCCCTTGTCCTTTTCCTTTAGCTAGAGAGGCCAGGCTTTGGTTGGGCATTTCTTTCCGTATCCATCAGCACTTCTGGTTTGCCAACTTCTTCAGCTTCCAGTCTTGGATACAAGAGGCAAAAAGAAAACAAAGAACTCACTACCATGTCCTGAGATTCTTAGATGGTCTGCCTTCTCTTCACCTTGCAGAGTCTTCTTGTTTTATATATAGTGTTCAGGGTTTTTAGTTGTACTTTGTGTGACAAATAGAAAATAGTACATCTACTCCGTCTTCCCTAAAGTGGAAGTAGAGAATAGTTATTTACAAACAAAAGTATTCAAACATTTTGACCCTATAACTCCATTTCCTGAAATGTAATGTGAAAAAAATCTAATATATGTACAAAATATTCAGACTGTTATTTTAATAATGGCAAAAGTTAGAAATAAACAAGTACCAATAATAAGACATTTGTAACATACATATAGTAGAATACAGTACAACTGTATAAGTTGTAATTCTAGATTTCTTCGCATTATACAGAAATATATTCAAGATATTTACTGAGTGACTACAAAGTAATTACAAATAGGATGCACAGAATCAACTTCTTTAGAGAAAATAATGTGATAAGTATGTATATAAGCATGCAAGCAGTTTTTATTTATGTAAGGAGAGCCTCCTTAATCCAGCTCTCTGTCTATTCTGTGGCTACATCTGAGCAGAAGCTAAACTTGGCTGAAGAAAAAATTCAGGTGTTTTTGAGCATATGTATTGAGTGTATACGCTGAGTGCATACAGACCACATACCTCATCTATTGCCTGGCGGTCTCATTATGTACCCTGTTCCTCATATCAATTCATACATTTTAAAATGAAGATATTTAACTGTTTCCTTCTCTTCACTTTCAGCAGTTGACTTTGCTTCTGAGTTACTCAGTAAAGGAAACTTTCTTAAGTTCTCATCATCACATCGACCAGTCTACCCACCTTGTCTTCCCCCTTCTCACAGTGAACTGTTGTTTCTTTTCTCTCATTAAATTTTATCACAGGATCCTGTGCTCTTTCATCTGCTCCAGATTGTTCCAGAAGTTGCTCATTTTTCTGACACCTTTAGTCTTCCTCTCTCTAGTGAAGCCATTCCCTTCCAGAACTGATAGATCTGTCTCCAAAATCCTAATTCTGCCAAAATCCTCAAGAGTTATCTTTCTCAGTCTCCATGCCTTCACTTTTCATTTTCTCTTGATGCTTTTTTCCAGTCACACGTTCATCCCCATTGAAACAAACATTTACAGCCAATGATATGAACAATCTCTACACCTCACCTCTCCAGATCGCAAATGGGCAGTTGCTCTTCCTCCTACCAGGTTTTACATCAACGTCACATCAGCATTTGTTCACTTCCAAGCTCCCCGTCCTCATACTCTTTCTAAACTTGGCTTTCAGGAGAATATGCATACCCGGTTTTCTTCTTTCTTCACTTCCTATTCCTTTTCAGTGGGTGTTCATGGAATTAACTTTTTTCCTCAATTTCAGGATGGTGGCACATCCTGGGCCATTCCTCAGAACTCCTCTCAGCCTCTCCTCAGTTTCTAGAAGACCCCCTCTGGACCCAGAGTCTTTCTTCTGGATCCAAAGGTGTAGGTTATTAGTGGATGAAATTATCCAGGTGTGTGAGGTTTGTCCCCATGGGGATGCAAGTAAGGCTCAGAATTATACAGGTGTGACCTCCTGACCATTGGCTTGGGACGTCCGTGTCTCCTGAAGCAAGCAGAGTTAACACTTTTCTGCCGCTCTCCACGCTTCTCTTCGTGAAGACTGGGATTCTTGCTTCATCTCCACAGAGATACAGGCAGTCAAAACACATGGGTGCCAAACCTCTAAACAAACCTTGATTTTCAATCGGAAGTTAGAATTTTTCATAAACTCCTGAATTAGAAAACTCATGTGTGGTGTACAGTTTTATTTCAGATAATAACATTTGCTGCAATAAAATCTACTTATCAGTAAATATAACCTCTCTCTTTTTTTCATTTCAAATCTTTACATTGTGACTCAAACTGAATTATTCATAATTTTAAAAACAACGTAATGTTTGGGCATATTTGTTGTAATTTAAAGCAGCAATTTAGATGGAAAGAAAATACTTCTCCTTATTCTTCATTTTAGCATAAAAGTACACAATCTTGGTTTCGGTTTATATGACTGTTTAGCAGTGATGCTTTCCCATCCATTTACACATTTAACTCAACATATATTCTGTAACTTTTATTTTTACTTTTTTTTGTTAGAAATTTAGCCCTTGGGCAAAATAAAGGAAGTAATTACTTTTTGTCAAAATGTTGCAAGACGGTAGCTCTGGGTTTGCAAAGGAGACTCATCAGGCCTGTACGTCTTCTATTCCTATCGTTATTTTACTTATCCCGAGAGCCCTTAGGAGACTAAGCTTATCATCAGTGGATTCACTGTTATACTTCTAATCTTAACAGAAGTTTTGGATATGTGGTGTTGTAAATGAGATACGTTATTTGAAAAAATGCACAAGTGAAAAACTGTATAAACCCTTTCCTTTGATATATTGCCGTTAAAATGGCTAATTTTATTGAAGTGCAAAGGGACTGTGACTGTGCACATCTGATCATTAGTAACAGTACCTCTTACCTCAGCATAGTGGAAATCCTAGCTTTCATGAGAAAACTGCCTTTTTATAGCATCTCTTCAGAAAGAGGTTCAAAGTGTGCTCATACATCTAGATTTCTTTGTGGATATCACCTGTATATTAGACAGCTTCGGGCTTCACATTTTACCATTTACCAGAGTTGAGAAGTAAAGAATTTGTTACTACAGAAATTTGGACAAATAATTTTGTAATGAGTTTTTCATAGCGTGACTTAGCATATATTTATATTGTAGTAAAAATTACCTGGTCCCTGTACCAAAGCTTTTGTATGAAGTAGGATGTGACAATAAAGACAAGTAATATATTATCACTGGGAATATGATATTAACTAAAGAATCCACTGTGGTAAAAATTTTGCCCGACCCTAGTAGAAGCGAGAATGGATTGAAATAGCCTAAGGTGTGAAATAAGAATTAGTTAAGGTGTATTTAACTACTTTCTCTTGTTCTACTAGAATTTTCCTAACTTATTTTGGTGCCTATCATCTTCATTTAAAAAAAAAACAAACTTTTTTTTTCATATATCAGAGTTTGAGGTCCCAGGAATCAGCCTCTGACATAGATGAGCTAAAAAAAGCATGTGCTTTTGTGTGAAGTCATGTAGAAGGGAGAGAATGGAGCAGAGCTGGGCAGGGGGAGAAGTTGGCTGCAATCCAGGCTGACAGTCACCAAGGGAGCCCAAGGTAGATGACCCTTCAGAGGTGGCCCAACCTGGTCCTTTTGGATCCCCGTTGACCTTTCAGAGACATAGCTGCCCAGGGGGGAACATAGCCTTGGGAGAGGCATTTGTTTTCAGCTGAGGCAATATCTGGGAATATTTGGAAAGCCCTGAGAGATCTTGCTCTTAAGACCTTCAGCGGAGTGGATGAGGCCCACCCATGTTACAGAAGGTAGTCCACTTTACTCAAGGTCTGCTGATCGCAAATGTTAATCATTCACAGGGGCATGGAGACCGTGGTTTGACCAAACAGCTGGGCACCATAGCCTACCTAGGTTGGTGCCTAGAATTAACTATCACAGGCATTGTTGTACCTTCTTTGTGGTGAGAGGCACATGATTCAATCATTTCTCCCTTACATTAAAAAAAAAAATCTATTTATTTATTTATTTTTGGCTGCATGGGGTCTTCATTACTGTGCATGGGCTTTCTCTAGTTGTGGCGAGCAGGGGCTACTCTTCGTTGCGGTGTGCCAGCTTCTCATTGCGGTGGCTTCTCTTGTTGTGGAGCATGGGCTCTAAGCACACAGGCTTCAGTAGTTGTGGCACTCAGGCTCAGTAGTTGTGGCTCACGGGCTCCAGAGAACAGGCTCAGTAGTTGTGGCGCACGGGCTTAGTTGCTCCGCAGCATGTGGGATCTTCCCGGACCAGGGCTTGAACCTGTGTCCCCTGCATTGGCAGGTGGATTCTTAACCACTGTACTACCAGGGAAGTCCCTCTCCCTTACTTTTGATAATGTGCTCCAGCATGCCCCTGACACTGAACACCTAAATTGTGCCAACGTGGCACCACCCGAAATATGCATAGGGTAAGTGTCCTACCCTGTGGGACACATCTGTCTCACTGCGGCCTCCAATGTGTTTCTGTGATCTATTAGCATGATGCCATCAATTCAGTGGATTCACATGATATTCAGTAGAATTATCAGGAAATTCAGGTCTCTCCAGACGACATTATGGCCGGGGGTTGGATATTAAACCCAGCCTTGGAGCAAAACTCACACTGTGTACTGTTGTTTTATTCATGTGGGTGTGAACTTGTTCTGATCGCTTTCTTTGATTGCAGCCGTGTAATCTGTGTTAACCTGCTCTAGCAGAGACAGCGGCAGGTGTGGCAGCTGCTGCCTGGTTAAGCGTGCAGACGTATGCTGCCGTGCTCCAAGCCCCACGTGTGTTTTGCAGGATCTGACTGGTAATTTAAGTGGCAAACTGACAGGCATCACCCTATACCCTTTATGTCTGTAAGGGTGTCCAAGGGAGAGAATACTGCTGCTGATTTACATCTCGGCTACACTGGGGTGGGGGAGGGCAAGTTTCATAAGCTTCTACTCGGTCTTCTGTATATAATAGCTTTTAAGCCACCAGGTGAAGACCCAATATGGAAAGGGTGACATACTCAAAAACATATCTATTCTGTTTGCTCATTTAGGAACTGAAGAACTAGCCGTCAGGTAGGTCTGTGGACTGAGTGGGCCTGTGGTAGACGGAGCTTAGCCAGCACTTCATCTATTGCCTGGTCCCCATATGCCCTCAGTGCAGAAGGGAGGAATGAAGATGTTTCACGTGTCCGAGTATGGATGCTGACACAGACCAATGTGTCCAGTGGTGCCCTCAAGTAATTATTGGGTGTCCCCTTTTCCCTAGGGCCATTAACCTTTGTCTATGCAAATTCTCCCTGTCCTTTGAGAAATGATCTTAATCCTATACTGTTCATGACTTTTGAAATTTTATAATATATCTGAGTCTTAGTTTCATCATCAGGTAAACAAAAATATTAGAGCAAGAAAATAGCTAGATTTCTTGTGTCTCTAACTCTTTAAATAATATTTTTAATCTGCCATGTCTTGTAGCTAGATTAATGCAGATCACATAGAATGCATTTGATAAATATGTGATATTTTAAGAGCTTAAATTGTTAGGAGATGCATTTAGCTAGGTTGTCAACTTGAAAGATGCAAATATTCCTCAAAATAATATAATAAATGCTTAAAATCATCATGAAATATTGAAATATTTAAGATTAAAGTATTCATATAAGATCAGATTTGTTGCATTACCAAAAAAGAAAATCTCTTCTTTATGGATTTCCCAATAATGGGAAAAAAATCCTCAGATATGCAGTTCGTCTGCATTTAAGTTCTCCAGGAAATTTATCTGTGGTAAAAGCATGCAATTCTGAAGATGCTACCATTTGTATATCATTTTTCCCAGGAAGTAGCAGATTGTCCCCTAACAAATAAAATTTATAAATGTGAAATATATTCCTACTGGAAAAACAATGGGGGGGTAGGTGTGTAGAACCCCATATTCAAAAAGATACTTTCAAACTACATTTTAAAAACCAAATTAAATCTGTAAAACCTGGGAAACGTTTATTTACTACTTTTAGGGGGACAGAATTTTGTAATTTTTCATACAAAACCTTACAATTTGTCTCAAGTTGACTGTCATTCCAAAGTGCCAGATATAATGGCAGATTCCACATTGGAGGACATTCCTTACTTTAGAATAAGAATCTCTGCTTTATTTTTTTCCTCATAGATCTGGAAACAAATGTATTTTATGAAATACAGTTATAATTTAGCAGTATTTTTAGTTTATATAAAAACATTCAAAATAATATTTCTTTTGCTCAAAGTTTAGGATGTAAATTATCAAGAGTCCTTGTGGTATTAAAATATTCTCCCATATACTGTGAAATCTAACCTTTTCGTGGAAGCAACGTCTACCATTTTGTAATGCATCTCCAGTTATTTCATTAGGGTGATCCAGGTCTTTAGTATTATGAGTGACTTTACAAACAGAGAAGTCTTTTGTCTTTTTTTAGATGTGTACCTTAATGCTTTCTTTCGTGAATACCAGAGCCCACTGACAATCATAAGGATGATTATAAATTACCATTGGATAGAAAGTGAAAACCAGGCAGCATTGTAGAAGGGGTTGAGGCAATATTTTTTAACCCAGGATTTTCTACTTTTCCTTGAACATGGGTCCCAAAGGAAAATATACACGTCAAAACAAAGCAGGTAGAAGCAAAAGAATTCACACACAGAGAGATTGAGGCAGGGGGATTCAGCACTGCCTCTAGGTATGTTCACCTGAGTGTGTTAATGACTGGGTAAGAAACAGGAGCAGGAGACTTTTGTTGTTGCTCAAGGAACAATAGAAGACCTGGAAACCTGCCTCAGTTCAGTCGAGGGGAGTAACAAGTGAATGCATTTTTTGTTTACTTACATAAATCTTTATACATCACTATGTAAAGATTACAAGATCCCAGAAAGAACACGGCACAGGAGAGGGGAGAAAATCAAACCAGAAGAAGAGATGTTAGCGTCGCAAGGGGCCTTAAACGCACTGAAGTCCGGTTTCCTACTGGATGTCAGCATTTAACGTTATGGATTTTGTCAAGTGGCTGAGTCAGTGTTTATCACTGATGGACACACCCTTTGGTTTAGACATATTTTCTAGATCTGAAATTTGAGATATACTTTTGCATTAATAGAAAACTGTAATCCTTCTGCTATATGATTAATCTTCAAATTTTTGAAATTGACTCACAAAAGTTCCTTTCTCCTTCCTCAGCATCTTCTGGAAGCTACGCATCTCTAAATGTTAAAGCCATTCTTTAAACGACATGAATGTGGCACAATCTGTGATATTCCACCTGGATTCCTAGTCCATAAGGACTTGATGCCCGTGCTGGCTGTACCAGCAGCAGACAGTTTTACTTTCAGCCCCTGAGGATATTGCCTCAACTGCTGAGATCCATGTTTCCCAAGATCATGCCCTTTCGCAGAGCATTTCACATCTGCTGTTGATCAATATGGAAGTATAAAGGCTCGGGTAGCCTGCAACCGTAGGCAATTATGAAAGGCCATTATAATTCCAGAACTTCCCGTGGGTTTGCTTCAGGTGATTACTGGGCCTGAATCACAGCCTGACTTCTGCTGCTGCTGCCAGGGGCACCTGAGCCAGAGGAGTCGGGGATGGGGTGGTAAAACGTAGTATCCCTAGTGCTAAAACGTTGGGCCAGCAACATGGGTATTATTAAATTTGTTCCACCAAAAATAAAAACATCAATGATAGGTGATCAAGAAGCTAATGGCAGTCTCCAAATTAAATCAGGCAAGCCAAATACCACAAAATATATGAATATTTTTTGCAAAAAAATATGAAACATGAGCTTTCAAGACACTGGATGCCAGGCAATATAGGTCAGTGATCCCTGAGGGATGGGAAACAAATCAGTTGGGCCGTATGGTCACCCCAGGAGCCGTTTTGAGTGAGTCTCCAGCCCATAGCACAGGGAGGGAGGAACTGGGCAGAGCTGAGAGTCCAAAGAGAACAAGGCAGCTAAAATTCACAGAACCGAGCAAAGGAGGGGAGAGAGGTACAGGGAGAAAGAAATATGCAGCTCTGCAGATGGTCCTTTGGAAGATTCAGCTGAAGGCTGTAAAGCACATGCATGTGAGAAAAGTACTGAAAGCCAGAGTAAGAACCACCTGAAGGACTGAGTGGGAACAGTAGTCATTCGGCACTAACACAGGGCTGAGGACAGTGCCTGCTCCCCCCAGCCACATTGGAAGACCGCTTAATTCATGGGGCATTAAGTAGAATGCACAGACCAGCCTTGGCTCAGCGCTGGGGAATAATTATCTTTAGACTAAATTCTGCTCTGGTAATGCCTAAAGAAATATTAAAAGCGGTAACAACAAGGATCAAACTCATTGCAAGTAATTTAAATGCGTTCTCTCACAAGGCTCAAGAATATTTATAGGAATACCAAAATATACAGCCAACAACAAAGTAAAATTCCCAATAATTGACATGCTATAAAAGATTACCAGGCATGGAAAGAAGCAGAAAATGTAATCCTTAAAGAGGAGAAAAAAACAATCAAAACCAATCTAGAATTCATACAGACGTCATTTAGCAAAAAGGAATATTAAAATATTTACTGTAATTATATCTCACGTATTTTTAAATGAGATAGAAACATGGAAAAGAAAACATATTTAAATCACAATTCAAAAGATTAAAAACAATAATGTATGCCATAAAAATATTCTGGTTAGGGTATTTGGCAGATTAGATGTTGAAGAGGAAAATATTATTGAATGTGAACACATAGCAAAAGAAACTGATGAAAATTAAACTCAAATCAGGTAATTTTTTCAAATGAAAGTGGTACATTTCTTATAATTGATGAACCTACATTGATCCGTCATAATCACCCAAAGTCCATAGTTTACATTGGGACTCACTGTTGGTATTCATTCTGTGGGTTTGGACAAAGGTATTGTATAAGGACACGTATCCACCGTACAGGGTAGATTCACTGCCCTAAAAATCCTGTGGGCTCCACCTAGCCATCTCCTATCCCTGAACCTCTGGCCACCATGGATCTTTTTTACCGTCTCTATAGTTTTGCCTCTTCCAAAATGTCATATAGTTGGGATCATACAGTATGTAGCCTTCTCAGATTTCCTTCTTTCACTTAAGAATATGCATTTGAGTTTCCTTCATGTCTTTTCATGGCTTGATGGCTCATTTCTTTTACCTCTGAATAATATTCCATTTTCCAATGCTTGTTCGTTTTTAAATGGTGTGGCATATATGAAAAAATGATGTAATTAAAAGATAATGAAGGATCCTAGCAAAACCCAGAAAATCCAGTCTAGCCAAAAACATAAGCCATGGGAAAAAAATTAAACCTCTGATTTATTCTAGAGAATAACTTAAAAGAATTTCATTGAATAAAATGGCCTTATGGAAGCCAGGAGCCCACTGGAGGAGACAGGATTAAGACTCTTGATCGTTCCTGTTGACAAATGACTACTGTTATGTTTCCTAGTTTCATCTTCCAAAAAGAGAATTGCTCTTGTAGTTTTCTTATTCGGACACCACTAGTGGGGCTAAACAAAATTGTACTTAAGATTTAGATTTTTAGACCATAAGTAGCCACAACCAGCCATGAGGAGCTCATATAAGCCCATCACTGAGACCCCAGCTGAATTGTATGCAACGACCGAGTGGTTTTGAGGAGACAAGTGTTCCTTTCGTGGACAGAATCATTTACACAGTGAAGTGGCCAAAGTGTAGGGACAGCACCCAAGGTTGCCAGCTGTCCACCGCTACCCACTCTCCTCTCCTCCCATAGTGAAAGGACTTCCAAAAGTCTGCTGGGTGCATGGATTTCACAATAAAGATGACACTTGGAGCCTTCCTTCTGAATATTTAGTCCATGGAACCAATTTCTGGTCAATGGGACAGACACAGATGGGATCGGTGCTTCCTGAGAAGTGTCCTTTACAGGCGAAGCCCGTTCCTCTCTCCACTTCCTGTTTTCTTGCTGCCGGGATTGGAACTGATGGCTGCAGCTGGAGCACACATCCCAGACCATGAAGTCCCCTTGATAATAAAAGTCATAGACATGATAGGCCAAACACAAAAGGCCATGTGATTCCATATTCATCAGGGCAGGAAATCTCACGTCGTTATAGGTGTCTTGTTTCTTACAACTCACTATAATCCTACTCAGTAGACCAAGACAAGGCACTTGTGATTTCTGCTATAGGCAACAGGGAGCCACTGAATCACTTCAGTCAGAGAAATAGCAGAGACATACGTGTATTTTAGCAAAATCACATTGAACTGTGGAGATCTGAGTGGAGCAACTCAGTGGTCAAGCTCACCAGTAAGAGGCAATTGCAACGAAGCAGATGAGAGATACTGAGAGACAAGTGCAGAGCTCCTTTAAGAACATACTGAGCTTAGGGAGCTGTGGGTCATTCCATTGGATCTTCCCAATACGCATGTGAAGCTTCTTATGAAGCATGTGAGCCTAGAGGTCAGAATATGGGTGGATGAAGAGTAAAGAGTGGTGAGATCATTGCTGAAAACTACAAGTATCGATGAAATGTCCAAGCATGCTCATTTTAAGAGATGGGCAAAAACAGCAAAACACAGCAATGAAAGGGGTAGGAAAGAAGCACAAAGCCTAGAAAACCAGGAAAGGCTGTGTACATGAATCAAGATAAAAGCAGCTAATGGGAGAAAAAGAAGTAGGATATTTTAATAGGTAACATCAACATGTCAAGTGTAATAGAGAGTTCATTGACAACAAGTAGAAAACTTACCATGATTGATTTTGACAACATGGAGGACGCTAGGATCCAATTTCAGGAGAATACTTTCAGTAGATTGGTGGCATAGAAGCCAGAAATTAATAACTT
Source organism: Physeter macrocephalus (assembly GCF_002837175.3). Lineage (NCBI taxonomy): Eukaryota > Metazoa > Chordata > Mammalia > Artiodactyla > Physeteridae > Physeter > Physeter macrocephalus. Next base: position 110,970,933 of record NC_041233.1, read on the forward strand.
CTTAAACATTTAGCATAACTTAGTGACCAGTGTGCCAGGAAAAACACTGCTGTCCACTAAAGTAGACACTATGGAGATGAGCTTTAATTTTTCAGTCTTGGTGAAAGGTAGATGGAACTCTATCTCTCTTTCTTAATGATGGATTTTATAAACCCACACATTTAATAATATAGGTAGTACTGCTGATGGCCAATACTTTAGAACAGTACCTGTCGTACAGGGCAGAGCTCAGTATCTCACTAATACTGCCAGACACTGATGGGACTGAGACTCTTAGGGATGGTGCTCTGAAGGCAAAGGGGCAGCCATTCTCCCGGCCCCCCGTTTGCATGGGCACAGATTTCCACAGGACAGCACGGCTGGCCTGTCCCTGTACCCCTCACCACAGAGAACTCCTAGGGTATTGGAAGAGGGGATGCAGGTTGGGGTCACTGTTGGCCCATGTCCCTCTGGTGTCATAATCTAATCTCCTAAAAGACTATCAACATCTGGGATTTGAGACCTTTCCTTCCCCTTTGCCCCAGAGCAGCATGAGGAAAGAACCCTGGTAAGCATGGCTGTTTGCAGATTCACCATTTTCCCTTTGCGCGATCTCTCTGTGGTCTCCGGTAGGAGTAGGGGGGTGGGGAGGAGGGAGAAATGGTAGCTACAGCTTTCTGGGCTGCTGACTGTGGATGGAACAGTGAATGTGCTGATCCTGATCCTTGATCTCAGTGGGTTTCCCGAGCAGTGTGAGAAGCGGACACATAAACACAAGATTACAATACCATGTGAACAGTGCTTTGAGAGGGCAACCGTCAATTACAGTGATCACAATTTCTGGTTGAGCAGAACCTTCTGAGCACCCTTAATATTTTGGGAGAATTTTCAGCTTTATAAGTTCCAGCAGCCTCAGGTAGAACCTTGAGAAACTGCTTCTTCAGCCTCCCTAAAAACTACGACTCAAGTCTTCATTCTGGGCTCCACCAATCAGAAGAGCTTTTATAAGGAACCAGCTGGAAGTGAGCAAATTGAGAGAGATTCTCTGTGGGATTCACTGTGGAATGTGGCGGGCAGTGGTGACCCCCCATATTCAGCTGTGGCCAGGGAAAGTTCACAGTCTAGACCTTAGGTCTGTGGGAGCAGAGTGGTGGGAGCAGTAGAGGTGAATCTGAGATCAATGCACATTACAGCGTCCAGTTTTCAAGGCGGCAGCAACCGTAACAGCAGTCTCTTCATCAGGCCATTTCTATGGTGTAGTTTGGAACTTTTTCCTAGAAGCATAACCTTGAACCTGTTTCTTCACTTTTCAAATGATGCCATAAACATCTGTTGCTTAAAACAAAATGTACTTACTGACACAGGTGTATCAAACCCAGATGTTAGGGCTCAAAGTGACCTCCCTGGAGGCAGTAGTGTCTAAGCAGAAAGCTAAGTTAAAACTTAAGCAAATAACAAGGGTGATAGTAATACACCTGCAGGTATAGAACACAGGTTATGAAGACCAAGAAGCCAGAAAAGACTTGATGGCATCCCAGAAATGAAATAGTATCAATATCAGTTTGGAGAAAAAGAAAGTAAGATTGGATAGTGAAACGTGGTTAAATCTTGTAAACCACAATAAAGGTATTGATAAAAGGAAGATGAATGCAAACTCTCTAAAGGGTATTAACAATGAGAGTGATATGTTCAGATGTTTAAAAAAGAATCTCTACGACTGTTGGAAAAAGCAGTACTGAAGAAGTGGAGAGTGGGTGAGAGACTGTAGTTGTAATCTAAGGAAGAAAGAAGCAGCACGGACTAGGAAGTGGAAGTGGGCATAAGAGTGGATTAATTTAGGAACCGTTTGGAGCTAATATAGAACAAGTCATGGTGATCAATTTGTTAGGTGTGTTGAAGGAGGGAGAGGAAATAAAGTAGTTACCCAAGATATTATTACCTTGGATTATTGGGTACTTAGGTGGTAGTTATTGAAATTGTTAACATGGCAGGGGGAATGAATCAGGTTTGGAAAGGAAATGACCCTTTGAATATGTGATGTGCAAGCCTATGTGATACCAAGTGGGGATGGCTTGTGGGCTCGGGAGAGAGATCTGGACATGCATTACAGTCTTTGTGTCTGTCTTCATGTAAATAGTAATAGAAGGCATCAAGTCTTCATGTAGGGTGAGGAGGCTATAAAGAGAGTATGGGGCAAAACTCTGATGAACATAGACCTTCTTACATGGCCAATGGAAGAGGATTTTGGAAAGTAGGTGAAGTAGCTGATTGGCAGTCAGGAAGTTGGTTGTCCCAGAAGCCAAGGGAGGGAATTGCTTTAAGAAAGTTGGGTGGTTAGGGGAGGTCAGTGAGAGCGGTTTCTGTGAAATGGTGAGGGTACAGTGAGCGGAATTGCAGTTTGTGCCTGACCACTGGAAATGCATGAACACAGGCACTGAATGTTGAAGAGTTTTAAGAAGTGTGGCTATCGAGATGAAGGTAAAAACACAGCTTTTGGAGTGGGAGTGTGGAACCGAATATAGTATATAAAAGGGTTCTATTTTTTCCCCATTCTTTTCTTTCAAGAATGAGATAGAACTGAATCTGTTTAAAACCTGATTGAAAGGACACACATAAAGGGAAAGAGAAAAAGTGGAAATTAAAGAAGAGAATAGGACATAATAAATTACTGTCTGCATTAAAACACTCTGTAACCTACTTTCAACCAGTATGATTGGCACTACACACCACACAGTCTGCAAATACGGAGTTTCTTATAAGAAAGATTTAATAATGAAATGTATTTGTCTTTCTAAAAATCCCATAGAAATGTCCTAACACAAAAAAAGTCAAATTATTTTATATATGCCATCTTGTGATATAGAAATATGAAATAAATTGTAAAATGACAATAGTAAAGAATTGTATTAAATTGTCAGTCTTCAATGGAGTAGCATAAAGAAACAAAACATATAGTTTTAGGCTGTAATTAAAATTTCATGACATCCAGTGGGGGACTGAAACCACTAAGACATTAAAAAGATTTTTTCTAAAGTCCAAAACCTCACAGGTATCCTCTAAATTTCCAAAGGAGATGGAATATTTCTTAACCAGAGAATATAATTTTCAACAGGAACATTGGGACCAAGTCTGCAGCTTGCTGATAAGAAGGACAATGGGTGCTACAGCTAAAAGTGGTTCCAGGGAATATGAACAACTTAAATTGAACACAATATAAAATCTCAGACTATGTCAGCACATCATAAGAAAATTATTTCAGAATGTATATGCAGAGGAATTTAGGAAATAAGGTTGATGTAATAAGGGAACGAACAGAATTCAGGAGTGTAGAATAAGGTTCAAGTATCTTAAAGTGATGCCTCTATTGTCCAAATACTGCCATTGATGTGAAATAACTTGAAGCAGTAGTGTGACTGTGAAATTGGAAATGAAATCAAGTCCTTCCTTTTTATAAAGTAAATACATTCAGAAAGGTATACTTAACAACATGAGGAGTGAGTTCCTGGGAAAAGTAAGGTGTTCAGGCTAAATACAGGATGGTGTCATCGAAATCATTCTGTGTTTAAAATGCAATTACTCAACCAGCATATGTGATCTACATTTATTCATGGCTTCCTTGGTGGAGGTTTAAACTAACACTTGAGTAGAATTCGATCTTGAAACATTTCAATGTCCGATACAGCTAGTAGTTGAGACATGCTTCAACTAAGTCCTAGAAATTTAACCTAGATAGCTATGCTGCTAAAATGTATACATTACCAGAAATAGTAGTGAGTTTCATGAAGGAAGGTGTCTAATTATTATTTATTATCAGGAGAAAATCTCTTATTTTCCCATTCCTCATTTGAACTTGTATTCAAATTTACGTACCCTTATGAAATGATACACTATTTTATATCTAAACTGTTGGTTTCAAGAGCTAACTTGTGAACACAGATATACAAACTTTACTTGTTAAATTATGTCATCAGGAATGGTGGAGTAAGGACCTATAAAAGTTATCTCCTTCACAGAAGACTTGAGGACAGTGGCAAGGCTTGACAGAATCAACATTTTCAGGTATCTGGAAATTAACCAAAGGTTTATGATAATCTGGGGACCATTTTGTTTTCAAGAAGGACAGCTGAATCTCTGTAAAAAAAGTGAGTTTTGCAGCATTTTAATATGCTGTATTTCCATTCCCCCTCTCCAGCAACATGGTATCCTTGAAAACTAGGAAAGAAACCCCCTCTAGAGGAGTAAAAACAGAGCTGAATGTCTTTCAAAGTCCCATTCTCAGAGCAGTGCTATTATTCGACCTGATAGTGCCCTGGAAAATCTGCTTTCAAGGCCTGTCAATTATTTGACCTGACCTAGTATTCACCCAGTGGAACAGCCTTTTCCTTAAGAGCATTGTTCAAAACAATTAGCAGCAATTGTTGAACACTGCAGCTGCCTGACACTGGGGTAACAGTTGGGAGCAAACAATAAGCTAACCATAAAACTTAAAAGGAAAAGCTACGGAAAGAGATGTCCATAGGAACTTTGAAAAGTTCTGACAGAGACCTGGAAATCTAGAAGGCCTTGTCGGTGCAAAATGCCATATGCATATGCTCAGGGCTGTGCAGGTGGTCAAGAAAGACCTGAGAGTGCTCTGATGCCTCACCCCTGGCTGAACCCAAAGCTCTGCACAAGTAGAAAGTGAGGACGAAGGCAGAATTTTAAGCTGTCTGATGTTGAAGGTGCCCCCCCATGCACACAGGACTCTGGTACGACAGGGAGGCTTTATGGTTCTAGGGGTGTGAGGAAAACTGGCCAATAATCAGCTGACCACTAAGCTAACATAGCAGAGTCTTCAGGGGCTGCACACAACAAAGAACACAGACTTCCCAGAATTAGTTCAGAAAGTCACTAAACTAACAGAAAGAACAACAAACCCTGGGAAGAGAGGTGAATCTGATTTCTTGAGCAGCCACATTATATTATTTAAAATGTCTAGTTTTCAACAACAATAAAAAAATATGAAACATGCAAAGAAAATGAGGTTTACACACAGAAATAAAAATAATCTATAGAAAGGGTCCTAAAGAAACTCATGCCTTAGACCTTTGCCTTTTACAAGGGAAAATTTTAAATCAGCTATTTTAAATATCTTTATATAACTAAAGGAAATCACATCTAAAATATATCAATAAAGATACGGAAATTTTAGGACAAAAGATCCAAATAGAAATTCCAGAGTTAAAAGTACAATATCTGAAATGAAAAAGTTTAGGACTCAACACCAAATTTGAGAAGAAAATTTAGTGAACTCAAAGACAGGTCCGTTGAGATTATCTAGTTTGAGAAACGGGGAAAAAAGGGACTAAAACAAGAAATAAACAGAGTCTCAGAGGCCTGTGGTCCATGTACCAGCATTGGCATAATAGGAGCTCCAACAAGAGAGGAGAGAAGAGGGCAGAGCAGACATCTGAAGAAAAGTGGCCAAACTTTCCCAAATTTGATGAAAACCATTACCATTCCATGTAAGTAGCACAGTGATCTCCAGGTCGATAAACTTAAAGAGATCCACACCTAACACATCATAAAATCAAACTATCAAAACACAGAAAGACTATTAAAAGCAACAAGCAAGAAACAGCTCATCAGGTATAAAGGATATTCAAAAGATTAACAGTTTGATTTCTCTCCAGAAACTGTGGAGGCCAAAAGGCAGTGGGATGACATATTCCAGGAACTAAAAGAAAAACACTAGTTAACCAAGAATTCTGTGTCCAGCAAAACAGCCCTTTGTGGCACATACATACAGTGGAATATTAGCCATAAAACGAAACGAAACTGAGTTATTTGTAGTGAGGTGGATGGACCTAGAGTCTGTCCTACAGAGTGAAGTAAGTCAGAAAGAGAAAAACAAATACCTTATGCTAACACATATATATATGGAATCTAAAAAAAAACAAAACAGAAAACTGGTTCTGATGAACCTAGGGGCAGGACAGTAATAAAGACGCAGACATAGAGAATGGACTTGAGGACATGGGGAGGGGGAAGGGTAAGCTGGGATGAAGTGAGAGAATGGCACGGACATATATACACTACCAAATGTAAAATAGATAGCTAGTGGGAAGCAGCCGCATAGCACAGGGAGATCAGCTCAGTGCTTTGTGACCACCTAGAGG
>NC_041233.1:110978336-110981602 GCF_002837175.3 Physeter macrocephalus
AGATAGCTAGTGGGAAGCAGCTGCATAGCACAGGGAGATCAGTTCCGTGCTTTGTGACCACCTAGAGGGGTCGGATGGGGAGGGTGGGAGGGAGAGAGATGCAAGAGGGAGGGGATATGGGGATATATGTATATGTATAGCTGATTCACTTTGTTATACAGCAGAAACTAACACACCATTGTAAAGCAATTATACTCCAATAAAGATGTTAAAAAATAAATTAATTAAAAAAAGAAGAGCACAACCAGGTAGAAAGAATAAAGATGGAAAGGAAATACTACAGATGTGAATATCAGAAGAACTGGAAGTGGCTATGCTTGTACCAGCCACAATGGCTGGACTTTGAGACAAAAACTGATACTATAGACAAGGATGGAATTTTTTTTAAGGATAAAAGTGTCAATCTGTCAAGGAGACATGACAGTTATAAACATAGGCAGTGCTAAGAGGGAAATTTATAGTTACAAACAGCTATATTAAAAAATAAGCAAGATTTCAAGTCAGTAACCTACTCTACCACCTTAAGAAGCTAGGAAAACAAAAACAAACCAAAACAAGAATAAGGAAGAGTTAGAAATGCCAATTCTCTGGCCCCAGCCCAGACCCAGTGATTCAGAATCTCTGGGTTGGGGCCCCACAAGCCCTCCAGATGATTCTGCTACTCAATCCCATGTGAGAAGCCCTGCTCTAACATGACAATTTCCAATTAACTTTAGCAGGCATAAGTTTATTTCCCCCTTATCACAGCACTGTGAATTGGGCAACGGTTTTTCAGAGTTTCTAATTTATAAATGACAAAACTGGGGCTCTGTGGTTTTGTGACGTGCCCAGATGGACGAGCTGGGATTTTGGCTGAATCTGTGTCTGCTGGGCCATTGTTCTCAGTGTTAGAAATCAGAGGCTCACAGAAAGATGTAGTGCGGTTCTCAGTGAGTCTGGCATATCCCCAGCATTCCTCTAGAAGCCCCACATTTTCTAGGTCATTCTGTTAATTCTGTATGCATTCGTTTTTGTCTCGTAAGTTTGTTTCCTCAGAAAACGAATAGATAAATGATAGATCCATAGACAGATAGCCATCGGGTATTAAATTACTACATCTGAGATATAGAATTTTGATTAGAAACTGCTAATTATTCTAAATAATTTTCTATTTTTGTTTTTCTTTGTGATTGCCTGTATTAGCATAGCAGCTTAACTGGTGTAAAAAAAACATTCAATACTCAGTTGCTTAAAAAAATAGAAAATTTTTTTCTCTCAAGGCACATCCCAATGAAGGCTATTCAGGCTATAGATTTCCTTCTCTGGTTCAAGGCAGCTGCTCTAAAAATTCTCAGCAACTCCCAGCTAGTAGAAGGAAGGGGCAAGACATGCATATATATTCCTTTATCAGTGACCTAACCCAGAAACAGTGGTCATATCCATGCTGCTCCAATTCCATTGGCAAGCATTTTGGCACAGGGCCACATCCAGTTGCCACAGAGACCGTGAGATGTGGTCTCCAGCTGTGGGTATGTCCTAAGTTCAAACTCAGAGGAGTGGATGGATGTTAGTGGAAAATGTAGCAGTCTCTAACATCGCTTGTATTTCTTAGGTTAAATAAGTTGTTTCAAAGTAATTCCACATTTGACTCTTTTTCTATCAAAACCAATAGAAGTCAGTATTTTGGTTAAATACTGTTTCCTAGCTACCTTTCCAGGTTTGAGAGGTTGAAAACAATCATAACTTTTGAGTTGCAAAGAACAATAGAAATTCCCAAATCCATCTGCCTCATCATTTGGGTGAAAATCCTGAAACATGAGTGGAGAAGAACATTGACAAAATTTACTTAGTCGATAGCAAAGTTGGGTGAGCATCTGTGTGACCTGTCTCCTAGATGTGGCCAAGTTTTTTCAGCTGCCCATGTTGACATTTCAGAAATAAGGATTTCAGAATATTCAGAAATAGTCTGTGGAATATGTTCTTTGGAAGGATGAGAACAGATAAGGGAAGTAATTGAAAAATCTAGTGTATGAGAGTAATAAATGCTGTAGCTTTCAGAATATAAACCAGAATGTGTGATTTCATTTCCTTTGAAGTTCAAGTGTAAGCTCCTTTGAAACACTTCTCTACCTTACAGTCTTCAAGGAAAAGTTCACAAGAGCTTGTTGAACAGGTCAGTTACATAATATTTTGCATTGTTTTGGCTAAATTGAGAGGGGTGAATATTTTTAGCGATGACAGTGCACTTATTAGTCACACAGTTAGGTACAATGTGTGGTAATTAATATAGACTATATTTGATGTGTTGATTTTTCTTTTTCACTCTTTGCATAAAGTGCTGCTTTTTGTAACCAAAACGCAGCCTAGTAATTTCAACCGATGTTATGTAGCTGTCGTATTTACATCACTATGTAAGTTATGAATTCACATCTCCATTAAAGGAAAAACATGATTTCTGACCTGAAGCATTCACACTTATTTAAGACATTACCAGTTTACAAGTAAAAACATATATTTAACTCTTTTGTACCCTCCTATAGTACGCTTATTAATTGAGGTCCTAATGGCAATTGTGTGCTAGGCTTGGTTTTCTTAAAAACCTTTAAGCACATAATTGGGAGAGTCCAAAGATTCACTGCTTTCTAATTCAACTGATGTTTTTGTAAGTTATTACCCAGCTGCTGTTCATTGGAGCAGGTGTTATAAACCAGGCATGAAATGGTCAAGGTTGGGTTTAGAACTCAGCAAGTCAGTGTAGCAAAAATGTGAGTATAGCCCGTCAGCCTACAATTTTTTAAATGCCCTGAGCAGTTCAGTGTAACTGCTTTGTTTTTGAGTGCTCTCTGCATGTGAGGACAGTGCCAAGTGTGAAGGTGACGAAGAGGAGAAGGGCATTCCTGTCGTGCCCTCCAAATCTCGGGCAGTAGCACTCCTGTTCATGTATTGTGTCCTAAAGTTCTAACTTTACCTCTCAGAATTCTAAACATGTGCAAACATTGTTTACTAAATATACACGCCTCTGAGAAATTTTCAAATAATAATAGTAAAAGTAGAGGAATGTATCAATAGTGTGAAAATCATTATTTCCAAACATTTCATGAAAGTGTGGATGAGTTCTAAAATAGCATGTCTCGGGGCTTCCCCGGTGGCGCAGTGGTTGCGCGTCCGCCTGCCGATGCAGGGGAACCGGGTTCGCGCCCCGGTCCGGGAGGATCCCACATGCCGCGGAGCGGCTGGGCCCGTGAGCCATGGCCGCTGAGCCTGCGCGTCCGGAGCCTGTGCTCCGC
>NC_041233.1:110981647-111041520 GCF_002837175.3 Physeter macrocephalus
AGCGGGAGAGGCCACAACAGTGAGAGGCCCGCATACCACACACACACACAAAAAATAAAATAAAATAAAATAAAATAGCATGTCTCTGACAAGACTAATGCTAATTGAGAAAAAGAAGAAAAAGGAATAAGAAGAAAGAAAGGATCAGAAAAGAGATAAGGCCATGTAGAAGCCACACGGAAAATATGGAAGATATTCCAGCAAGGGAATTTGCACTAATATAATTTTAGTTCTAGAGAAATAGCATTACGTCTTTACATATGTAAGTTTGTAATATTTCAAATTCATGTCTGCAACACGATTATTTTTTAAATAATGAGAAGAATGCTAAGGGTAGTTGAAGTGAGTTATTAAACCAGTTGAAATTTATATACATCCTGCCTCATTGTAAAGATATAGCAATAACTACCAAAATGAGATTATATAGATAACACTGCATTGAATAAACATTTATTAAGCATTTGCCACTTATAAGGTATTTCAGATTACTGAGACACACAGGTGGTTAAGATGTAGTCTGTCTATTTAAAATCTCAATCCGTAAGGCAGATGAAGACTGTACAGTATGCAAATCATGAACCCAGATAAGAAGTAAAAAGTATGAGAAGAAAGGTTCAAAGCATGGGCATTAAGAAAAGCTCCAGACATGTTTGATAAAACACTCAATAACCCAATTTAAACAAAGCATGGGCCCCGGTAGGGAAGCAGTGGACCATTAGTTTGGAAATGGATGTTGCACTTAGGAATGTCTGGAATTTTTGTTTGAAGAATACATATGTTATTTATTAAACATTAAGGCATATGAGAGTTTTCAAGCCGCAGAGTAACATGATTAAAGTTGTATTGTAGGTTATCTCAGTGGAGAAATATTTATGGGAACTATGCACGGAAAAACCATATGCAGAGCGGTTGCAATTTTCCAAGGAAATATTAAGAGGTGCCTGAGTTAATGTGACAGCAGTAAAAATGGAAAGGGGGAGTTAGATCTTGATGGGGCATGGGGTGTAGGTAGAACCAACGAATTACCTTTCCAGAGGAGATGGACGTGGTGGAGAGAAAGAAAGCAGATTGAGATTCAAGGCCAAGGGGTCTTTGATTAGAGTGAATCCATTAAACCATACATGGACGTCCAGAGAAAGAATATGATTTTTGGAATATGACTTGGAAGTTTGGTAAAATTTTATACCTTAATATCAGAAACGTGAAGCTGGAGTTGAGCAGAAAGGTAAAATGATGGAGATGGAAATTAGCATGGAAATAACTGCTGAGTCCATGAGAGAGGAGGTTGCTGGATGCAGGCGTGGGGTTGCCAGTAAAAGGAGAGATGAGGAAGGCTCACGGACACAGTAGCAGCATCTGCATTTAGAGAGAGGAGGGGGTGGGATGTAGGATAGAAGGAAGAATTAAAGCAAAAGATACAAAACAGGGCATCAGAGATGCAGAGGAGAATCAGCACGATGCAGTGTTAGAGAAGAAAGAAAGTACTCTGAGAAGGAAAGGTGATCAGCAGTGGATGCCTCCAATTTCCAAGAGGTTGGAGACGGAGCAGAGGTGTGTGGTAATTACCACTTGCTGTTGTGAAGAGGAGGGTCTCCTTGGAGATGTGGGGTTGGACCCGCTTCATCGTTCTCCGATCCTCAAGGGCTGGTGAGGCAGATGAGGCAAGTGCAGAATGGAGCAATTAAGGAGTAAATCAGCACAAGGAAAAAGGCAATAATAGTTGAGGGAAAATCAGGATTGATGGAAGTAGCCTTCATTTTATTTTGTTTGAAATAGAGTATCTTAAATTTTTAAAAAATCTTAACAGAAAATGCTAAAATTCTCTTAAAATATATTTTTTTAATATACTGGGAAGGATCTTAGGTGGAAGATGAGGGAAAATGTTAGACACTGAGGACATGGGTCTTCAGACCCAAGTCAGCAAAAGAGACAAATTGACATGTAGACATTAACATGTGTAGTATCTATCTATCCACTATCTATCTAAAATAGCTAGCTAGTGGAACCCACTGGGTAGCGCAGGGAGCGCAGCTCGGCGCTCTGTGGTGACCTAGATGGGTGGGGTGGGGGTGGGAGGGACGTCCAAGTGGGAGGGGATATATGTATACGTATAGCTGATTCACTTCACTGTACAGCAGAAACTAACACAACATTGTAAAGCAACTATACCCCAGTTTAAAAAAAATGAAGGAGAATTTGGGGATGAACGTGTAGAAGAAGGAGAGAAAGAAGAGGTCAGGTGCATGAAAGCAGCCAAATAAAAATTCTCCAGAGAGAGTGAGGCTACAGGATGATTAAAATCCATGCATGTGTTACTTTGACAGCACTTCCTCACTCCCCACCCCCCAGTCCAGAATATCACACACACCACTGCCCTTCCTGAAATTAAGGGAGTGCTTGCCCTCCTATTAGTGAAACCACAGTAACCCATGGGATTGAGAGACATCCATGATGTGAACTATTTAAGAAGATGCTTGGATCTATAGGAGACCATATGAATGTAAGTTTCAAATGAATGCCTTGGGTGTCAGATGGCAGGAAATGGGGTTCATTCCAGCCTCACATGGAGGTCAAGGACAAATAGACTCAATTTATGCTATGGATTTCCACTACTTCTACTTTGTAGACACTAGTGAATGCAACTGAAAATTAGACTATGGAAGGTAAGAGTATCAGAATTGGGGGAAGGATGAGAAAATTGACAGCAAATTCTACAAAGAGCAGTGGGACCTACTGTGGTGGTGAAGGACACGAGACAGTTTTCTGCTCAGTTTCAAGGGAAACCATTTTATTTGTTTATCTGTTTAAGGCTGTAAATTAAAAGACAACCCATTGGCTTAAAATTCATAAGCTATTGGCTGCTTTCTGTGTGGCATCAAGGTGTTTGCCTGATGTGAGTCCCAAATAATGAGGTCTGTATGGAGAATGGTATTATCAAAAGTCTCATTTTGTAGATAAATAGCATAGATCCCAGAGGTTAAGCCACTTGCCCCATGTCACACCACCTTGTAAGTGACAAGGGCAGGACTCACACACAGAACTCAAAGCCCTCACACTATGAGAGCCTTGCTTTGGACTCTAATCTAAATGTGCTCTAGTATGGCGTCCACAGTCTGTAAGTTCAAAAACTACATTAAAAAGTTAATTCAACTCTCACACTTGATATCTACTCCACTTTACCATAAGTCGAATCAGTGATTAGTATCTTTATTGGTCCATAAATCATAAAATGAGTTACTATTTTGTTTTTCATGCTATTCAATACAATATTTTAGGAGATTACTTTAAAGGACTGAGGTACACAGTGACTTTTCATCGTCACTATTTTATGCATTACCTTTAACACATTCAAAGTAAAATTTTAAGCTTTGTTTATGTATAGACTGCCTTACAAACCAACATGGAATTTTGTGATAATATAGCATTTTTTATGAAGTAGTTTGTCTTCAGTTCCTTGTGAACTTCAGAGTATTTAGATTCTTTAGAGTTTTTTTTAAAATCATTGAAACACAAAGAGTGAACCGTACTTTCTACCAAAATCCTATAAAACCCCCCTGAGGAAATCTTTAAAAATTTGACAGATTAAATTTATTTGAATTCTGTTTAGCATTCATCATATTCACTTTTAAGCGGCAGTATAGCATAGATTAGGTTTCAAATCCCAGCCCTCCATATTAACTGTGTGATCTTGAGCAAGTTACTTAACTTTTCTGTACTTCAGCTTCTTCATCTTAAATGAGGATAATAATTATACTTATCTCTAAGGGTTCCTATGAGGATTAAATGAATTAATCAAAGTAAAACCTTTGGAATAATGTCTGGTAATGAAAAGATAAATCAGTTGACCTAAACCTAACCAAAACTGGCACAGACACCAGAATTACCAATCAAATATAGTCAGTTACTCTAATTGTACTCTATATTTCAAAAAAATTAGGTAGAGACAAGAAAAATATTTTTTAAACTCAGTATTGATGAAAACTACAGTGTGTCAGATGAAAAATACATTGTTTGAGATTAATGGTAAATTAGGCATTTCAGAGTAAAAGATTAGTGAATTTGAAGACCTGGCAATACAAACTGTCTAAAATGAAACAGAGGGTGAAAATATAAGTGAATGAAAATTCAAAAGAGCCTAGTAAAAGGTGAAACAATTTGAGTTGCTTAATACAAGTGTCATTGAAGTCTCCAACAAAGAGAAGAGAAGAGGGGGCAGAAAGAGTATTTGATAATGTAAAGATCAGTTACTTTCTAAATTGGATTAATGCAAAAGAAACACAAAGAAAGAATCAGAATCAAATTGATTAAAAATAGTAATAAAGAAAAAGTCATAAAAGCAGTCTGAAAAAAAGGCACATTATATGTTCAGGGGAACAAATATAAGAATTACAGCATATTTCTCATCAGATTCAAGTCATAAAATGTTGTTCTTTGATCACAGTGAATTTAAATTATACACCAATAATATGAAGATCTCTGGAAAACTCCCCAATATTTGGAAACTAAATAACACATTTATAAGTAATTCATTGTTTGAAGAAGAAATCATAAAGGAAATATGAAAATATTCTAAACAGAATGAATAAGAAAGTACAGTATATTGAATGTGTGGGATAACACTAAAGCAATTGAGTCAAAATTATAGTAGTGTCTGCCAATGTTAGAGAAAAAGAATATTCTCAGCCTAATGCCCATTTTCTACCTAAAGCAACAGGGAAATAAAACAAACAAATGTGCCTAAAATTATTAGACAAAAGAAAATAATCATCACAGTAGAAAATGTAGTAGAACACTATAGAAAAAATTAATGAAACCAAAACTGGTTGTTTGAGAAGAAAAAAAATTGATGAAATTCTGGTCAGACTGATCAGGAAGAAAAAAAAGAGAAGAGGCACAAGATATCAGGAAGATGGTATTATTAGAGAACATATCTACAAATATTAAAAGATAATAAGAAAGTATGATGAGAACATTTATGCTAATAAATTCAATAACTTAGCTGAATGGACAAATAGATAAATAACATAAAAATACAAACTTTCAAAGTTCATTCAAGAAGTAATAGATAAACTGAATAGTACTATAGCTATTAAATAAATTGGATTTGTACTTCAAAATGTACCCCAAAAATGACAAAGCTACCTTCAGGACCTAAAGCATCTTTGGTGAAATATTCCAAAGGTTTAAAGAAGTAATAATACAAATTATACATATGTTCTTCTAGAAAATTGAAGAGTTGGGCATACTTACCTACTTGGAGGCCATATTATCCTGACACCAAAGTCAGACAGAAGCACTACAAAAAAAGAAAACTACAGATCAATATATGTCTTGAATATAGAAACAAAAATTCTAAACTAAATTTTAATAAATTGAATCCAATAATATATACAAAAATAATATATCTTGACAAAGGGTGTTTAATCCAGCAATGCAAGGTTGGTTTAACATTAGAAAATCAATTGATATAATTCACCATATTAACAATCTAAAGAAGAAAAAATACTGTGTTATTCTCTCAATAGATGTAAATAAGCATTTGACAAAATCCAACATTCATGTCTGATCAAAATGCCTTTCAAATTAGGAATAAAAAGTTACTTCCTCCCTTACTCAACTTGATAAAACGCACCTATGATAACTGATGTTAACATCATGCTTACTCATGAAAGACTACCTGCTTTCCTCATGATTGGAAACAAGTACACCCATTTTCACCATGTCTAGTAAACCATGTCTAGTAAACACAGGTCCTATCCAGTGCAATAATTCAGGAATAGAAAATGAATGGCATATGGATTGGAAAGAAAGAAGAAAACTCTGAATTTATTCACAGGTGACATAATCATGTATGTAGGAAAAAAGAGGAACTTATTTTAAAAGTTACTAAAACTAATAAGTGAGTGCCAGACTTTGAAGTCAATGCGGAAAAATCAGTTGTATTTTTATATAATTTCAATGAACATTTGGAAATTGAAATCAGAAAATAAAATATATTAATATCAAAATGAAATAGGTTATATTTAATAAAATACCCTTCAAAACTTGTATGATGAAAACTATAAAACATTGCTGAAAAATGTAAATAAAGTCTAAATAAATGGAGAGATATATCATGATCATGGGTTGAAAAATTAAATACTGCTACCGCCCATCAATTCTTCACATAAGTGACGATCCCAGTCCCAAGCAAAATCCTGATCTAAAAGCAAATTTGGTAGAGAATGACAGCTGTTATTTACATTTATGCAGAAAAGGAGAGAAACTACAGTGAAGAAACTATTTTGAAAAATATAAACAAATTTGGAAGACACATGCTACCTGATTATTAGGCATATTATAAAACTACATCAGTTGTAGCAGTGTGATATTAGCATTAGAATAGACAGAGAAATAGAATAAAGAGTCTAGAAATAGAGCACATTTACAAGAGCAATTAATTTTTGACAAATGTGCTGCAGGAATTCAAGGGACAAAGGGTAGTTTTCTCATGCAATGATGCTGAAACTATTGGGCAAAAATGGATCTCTCCCTTACTTTTCAATTTATAGAAAATTAACGTTAATCGTATCATTGACTAAAATGTAAAATTGGAAACAATAAAGCTGCTAAAAGAAAAATAGGAGAAATGTTTGTGTTTCTGGATTGAGCAAAGTTTAACATCTATCACACAAAAAAGTCACTAACTATGAAATAAGAAAACACGATAAACTAAACTTTGTCAAAATTAAAGACTCCCTTCACAAAATACTCTTAAGAAAGTGAAAAAGTGAGGAACAGACTTGCAAAACACATATCTTATATAGAAACTGCACTCAGAATATATAACAGACTCTTCAAAAGAGAAGAGAAGAAGGAAGATGGAGGAAGAAGATAAGAGAAAGAAGGTGGCACAGAACCCAGCAGAACGTGCACAAAATATGTGTCTGCAGACACTTCACTGGAGATGCTCAACATTTGTCAGAAATTAGGGAAACGAGAATTAAGACCACCATGAGAATCCACTACATACCCACCATCTTGAGTATGTTTTTTTAAAAGAAAAAAAGAAACCTGACCACATTACATGCTGGAAGGGTGTGGAGCAATGGAATTTCTTGTTTGTTCCAAGTGTGAATGTAAAATGGTTCAGCCACTTTGGAAAACTGTTAGCTTCTTATAAGGATGAACATTGCTTACTCTAAAACCCAACAATCCCACACCTAGAAATTTATCTGAAAGAAATGAAAATATGTGTCTGCACAAAGACCTGTCATTTAATATGTAGAGCATTTTATTTATTATAGCATTTTTACAACCTAAACATCAACTGGCAAATGGTCAAATTATAATACAGTCATACAATGAAACAAAACTCCACAATAAGAACTACTCAAATATGCAATAGCATGGGCGAATCTCCATCATCCTGAGTGAAAGAAGCCAGACACAAAAGGCTATGTATCATATGACTTAATTTCATGGCATTCTGGACAAGACAGAACCACAGGGGCAGATACCAGATCAGTGATGTCAAAGACTGGGGATGAAGGGAGAGGACTGACTGTAAACAGAAGGAAACATCTGGGGTGACTGTTGGTGGTTACATGACTGACTGCTTATATTTGTCAAAACTCATCAAGATTTACAACTATAAATGGCAAATTTTATTTTATATAAAATCTACCCCAATAATCATTCCTAAAGTCTATGATTTTGGAATTATTTTCACATGCATATGTTTCTGAAGATTCAAGGTCCTCACTGTCACAAACCTCACTTTCACTTGCATTCTGGTGTTCCAAAATGATGGCGGTACCCACAGGCCTGGTTGTGCCCAAGGAGGCATCATATGCAAATTTCTTCTCCCATGTGTTCTAAAGTACTTCAAAGTGGTTAAGACACCTGCATCAGAATAAATCGAGATGTTCATTTAAAATGCAGATTCTCAGGCTCTTCCTCAGCATCTGAATCTGAATCTGTAATGGGTTCTAGAACTCTGCAGTTTAAATCAGCATCTGAGGTTATTTGATGATCATTTGCATTTGATAACCACTGAGCTCAGGGAAAGACAGTAAGAAGCACCTGTCTTTTCACATGTCTTAGCGGCCACGGGACATAGTGATAGGATAGGAGAAGGGAATGCCCACATGTGAATCCAGCTCTCTGCCTCGGGTGGGGTTCAGTCTCTGTTCTGACATTAACTAGCTATGTGACCTTCCTTCCGTGACTTATCTCCTCTGTACTGCATCATTGCCACTTATGAGGACCAAACAGGAGTTTTGAACATCTCCAGTAATCCTTCAACTCTACTGTTGCCTTGCTCGTGATGCAAAAATCTACCAACTCTGAAAGCTAAGTCACACAGATATTTTACTAGACTAAGAAAACTAAACTTAAAAATCTGTCATTACGTGGATACATTAAGGCAATGTTGAAATAAATAATAGCAATAACTCAAGTCATCTTTAAACCTCATTTTTTGTTTTTTTGTGTTTTTTAGCTTAAATTAACTCAATTATTATTTCCACCCCTTCTTTAACTTGTACTTTTCCCCCCAAATTATTTATTAATTAATTTATTTTTGGCTGCATTGGGTCTCCATTGCTGCACGCGGGCTTTCTCTAGTTGCAGCGAGCAGGGGCTACTGTTCGTTGCGGTGTGTGGGCTTCTCATTGCGGTGGCTTCTCTTGTGGAGCACGAGCTCTAGGCGTGCGGGCTTCAGTAGTTGTGGCATGGAGGCTCAGTAGTTGTGGCGCACAAGCTCTAGAGTGCAGGCTCTCAGTAGTTGTGGTGCATGGGCTTAGTTGCTCCGCGGCATGTGGGATCTTCCCGGACCAGGACTCGAACCCATGTCCCCTGCA
Organism: Physeter macrocephalus; assembly: GCF_002837175.3. Lineage (NCBI taxonomy): Eukaryota > Metazoa > Chordata > Mammalia > Artiodactyla > Physeteridae > Physeter > Physeter macrocephalus. The sequence goes on from NC_041233.1 coordinate 110,990,491, forward strand.
TTGGTAGGCAGATTTTTAACCACTGTGCCAGCAGGGAAGTCCCTAAATTGTACTTAGGGATAGCCAAGTGAACTCAATTTGAGTTAACTTCAAACATTTCCTTTTGGAAGGTGACGTTTCAGAGGGTTGACAAATCCAAGAATTCTTTAAACATCCTCTATAATTTAGGTTTATTACAGGTTAATGTGAAGTAGTGACATCCAGTGGCCAATTAGGTAAAATGCAGAACAACTGAACTGCAGGAAAACACAACATGTAGACAAGAATGATTTTTCCTTGGAACTGTAGTACAATTTCAAAGAGAAATCAAACTCTTTTTATTGTTTCTTTCAGGGAATAATTTATCTGTTACAGTTTGCAATTAACTGTACAAGTTGCATGCCTCTTATTTTATCCTTTATATTTCATATCGACATTTCAGCATAGCTTCCTACAAAATCTAGCATACTCAGCCATTCAAAATTCTGTTTTTTATTCTGTTCTGTACAAGTTCTCCCATCTAATTCTCCCCCTACCCACTGATCAAAATGAATTTCCCAGAACACATTCTGTTTACCAGATGTAAGGGCTGTTCACCTACGGAAGGCATGAGTTCCTTATCTGGCAAAGAGTTGCTGAGCTGTCCGCAGTCATATGACTCCATCTCTTTTCCCTGCTCTCTGCTTCTATCTCCAGAGTATTAAAAGCAAGTAGAGGGCTTCCCTGGTGGCGCAGTGGTTGAGAGTCCGCCTGCCGATGCAGGGGACAGGGGTTCGTGCCCCGGTCCGGGAGGATCCCACATGCCGCGGAGCGGCTGGGCTCGTGAGCCACGGCCGCTGAGCCTGTGCGTCCGGAGCCTGCGCTCCGCAGCGGGAGAGACCACAACAGTGAGAGGCCCGCGTACCGCAAAAAAAAAAAAAGAAAAAAAAGCAAGTAGAAAGTCTGAATTGAATATATCCTGTTTGACCATTTGTTTCCAATTACAGCTTTGAATAGATCCAGTTAGTACCTACATAAACATTTTGTTTCACCTGTACAACAGACATAGATGAAATTATTATCTATCACTCTGTTTCTCTCAAAAAAAGACAGTATTTCACTTTTGCATGAGAGCATGCTTTTGGAGATGTTTTTTTTCTCAGGTAGATAACAGGTTGGGAAAAGAAAGAGTTATTGTTACAGAATCCCATTGACTCTTCTACAAGAAAATGTCACAGTTTTACTACATAATGTCCCAGATCTGCTACAAAATATTCTGGCCACTATATAACTAAAACCTTGGAAATATGAAGATAACCTTTCAAAAGAGATTAGCCATTAGTCAATATTAATTTGTAAACTATTGGAGACCTTATAAATATACCAGATAAAATGCTGACAGATATTTTAACAATCAGTAGAGATACCCCTTTTAAAATAATTGGGTTTGATTAGATTAACTATTTTGAAGTTGGGTTTTAACTGTGTAGCATGAACTATATCTTTATAATTAGCATATTTAAGTAGACATGGCAAGAATTATAAACAACTTCTAGATATAAAATGTAAAGGATAAGTAATGTTTTTAATGTTCTAGTAAAATGGTTCCTTTTATTATTCGTATGTTCCTATGTAATGTGCATTTTGCCTGTAAGGAATTGAATAATAGAGGAAGGAAGAATTTAACAATCTGTTTTTACAGATTGTTAAACAGTGCATGTTTTTACAGAACATTTGAAATAAAATGTTTTTGATGATTTATTTAATATGAATAAGGACCTGGTGTGTACCACACGTTTTCTAAGTGATTAGTGTTAATTCTTTGGGTAAAATTTTAAAATAATTTTGGCATCATACTCCATGTCTCTGGAGAAAAGGACAAACTATGAAGGGCTCCATCATGACTGGGCAGGTACATAAAGAGCTGGTCTTGAAATGGCCTACATTTTGATCTCAGTGGAGAATATTTATGGATAAAAATTCAGTGAGCTGTACATTTACTGCTAGAGCACTTAGGTACTTCACATATCTGTGGTATACTTTAATGAAATAATTAAAAATCATAGTATTGAATTTTAGATATCAGCTCCTTGCATCTTTGAAGACACCAAAACCCAGAGAAGTTAGCAGACACTTCTCAAGACTGGAGGAGCCCGGCCAACACTCAAGCCTGGCACTTCCATCTCAGCAGCTGTTCTTATCTTCGCTCTAAATAAATCCGTCCTGAAACAATCGACACTGATTTTCCTTCCTTGGCAGAGACATTGAATGACAAAGTTCTCTTTCAAGCAAACACTAAAAACCTTGAATTAAACTTTGAATGATTTCTAAAGGCCTCATGAGATTGCTATACATAAGTCGGTGAATCCCAAATAGTGACAATTTTCAGGACCACAGTATTCTGTGGGCTAAGTCCTCACCCTTACCCCACATAGGTTGCTGAAACCCTAAACTTTATCGCATACTTGCAGTCATTTCTGCATCTACCACAGGACACTCGAATCCCTGGATTCATTTAAGTCGAGCAACTTGCATGTAAGTTATAGGCACTGTTGTTTGTTCTGGATATAGCACCACCTTTAATCCTTTTCAAGTAAAAGAAATCACACCTTTCTTAGTCCTTCTGCAATTATTACAGCATATATTTCCATTTTGTAATCTTTAAGAACTATCTTAAATTATCTGCATTCTGTGTAATAATATTTAAAATCAGATACTTATTTTTAAGCCATGAATGTTGAGTGGAACTTTAAATCCCTTAGAAGCGCTTGTGAAGTCAAGGTTTACTGCTGAAGTTAATTTATAATAATAAAGCTTGTAATGACCTACGTGCACTTTAATCAGTTATGCTAATTTGTTTTCTTCTTCCTTAGCTTTCTCTAAGATCTATAATCCACTGGTTTTTACTTAAAATCATTCCATTAAAAAATTAATTTTCCTAGTTTATTTCAGTGTAGGAGTTGTTCATTATATTCTTCCTGCATTTAATGAACAGCTTCAAATTTTAGTAGAATGATAAATCACTCCCCAAGCCCTACAATTTGTATAGCTGTCTAAGCACATGGCCTTTAGAGAACTTGTTGGCCCAATAAAACTGTAAAACCAGACTCTTTTCCTAGGATATCTCATTTATTTTTCACTATCTAACTGACAGTCAGAGAGATGAGAAAACATGTGCAAATAGCCAAATAGTAGAATCAGGATCAAATCTAGACAGTCAGACTCTGAAGTATTCACCTTTATATCCTGGGACAAGTAGAAAATAGATTGTGTGCTCATCATGCAGAAGAAAATACAAGTGAGTTTACCTTATTTGCTAAAAGGAGATGGTAGGAAATGCTTTATCGAAGGCCAACACATTTGTACCTGAAACACAATCAGCAAGATAACTTCATTACCTCTCTAGCTCAATGTTCCCATCTTTGAAATGTTCTGCTTTGAGACAATGGCACCCACAAGTTTTCAGACTCAGGGAAAATTTGCCTGAGAGATTGGTGGCGTGTTCGGACTGGCAAGCACTCAGTTTTCTCGGATATTATAGGGCCCTTTGCTATGAATTTCACTAAGCTTCCCTTCTGTGATGTTAGTGACAGCATGACTAGCATCATACTGATTAGGCTGTCGCTGTCCCGGCCTCTCCGTCAGAGATGACTCCCTCTTATATGCTGTAAATTCCCTTAACTTCCGAGGACTAACAGGCCTCTACCTCAGTACCAGCTGGCTGAGGAGAAAGGGGAGTGTGTAAGGCCCAGCCTGCTCGCGGGAGAGCGACAGTGCGTTGTTCTAGGATATTACAGTAGGAGGGCACCTCCCTTGTAAGGGGACGTGGTGCTAGTGCACATCTATATCCATTTCCTTATTAGAATATTCATCAGAGTGATTAATGTATGTGCACTTCTTCTGTGTTTTTCTTTTTATATAGAAAACATTCATTTGTCTAACACCGAGCTGTTTACTTGGTACCAAAGATCAAAACAGTCAATTCAGTGCATCAAGACGTAAAAAGAGAAAAATTCGGTCAGAAAATGACAAGGTAGAGCAGTCTTCTAAAATCCAGTTACAGGGCTCAGTGCTTGTTCTGGATTCTTAACAACAAAACATAACCCCCATGAGGCACCTGTTCGGTCCTGTAACATCTTGACAGTCCTAGGAGTCAAGGAACTCACTTGCTCACCATGCACACCTTTCCCTACATAAATCGGTCGACCTCTTGTTTTTATTGAGTCTTTTTCTCTCTTCTCTGGCAAAAAGCCTAACCTTAGTTTGGAAAGAATTGAAGAAATGCTCCTCAAACAGTTCCAGAGCGGGGAACTGATTCTTAAGTGACTCTGACTAATTACACGGAGCCTGCCAGGCAAGCGGCTGACCTCCGCCCAGAATACTGGCACTCAGATGAGCCTTCTGACCCGCGGCTGGAAATACAGCCAGCCCTCCGCTGCTCTCTCCTTGCAAATGCCATCCATGGCAGAAGAAATGACTTTGCCTGCCCAATTTGCTATTCCACTGCAATTTCCCTCTGGGTCTGCTCAGCCAGTTCTTTTGTAAGCTGTGATTTGAGGAAGGCACATATGAGTAACTATATGTCTGGAGGGGAAAAAAAAAATGAGGACACTTTTTACTTTTTTTCCCCCTATTTGGTCAAAGTGGAGTTTCTTTGACTTTTCAGAGGGGCTGATGTGTGTGCAGTCCTCTAATTTTCAACACCACAGCCACTGCAATCTCTAGTGTAAATTTAGCCTAGCTGTATCACCCTTGTATTTGCATGGTCGCTTAATGTGTCCCATAAAGCATTACAGGAGCTTAATTTGCAGAGCTGTTACGTTTCCAGGTAATGGGAGTTCTTCTTTCTGGTGCTATTTAAAAGATATCCATTTCATAAAAGCTGGTGGTTTAGCAATGTCCTTGCGAAATAGTCCTCCTACTCTTGTCTGTAGGCCAGTTCCTTAGTTATATACTGCTGTTATTTTTTACCCTGGAAAACTTTGACCTTTGCTCAAGGGTAAAAGGCAGCCTTGAGAAGGGAACCAGGGGCCATGAGTGCACCAGTGCACCCCCCTGTCCCGACATCTACTGCCTTCACTGCAGGAGCCCCGCACACATCACTAGAAGCCTTTTCTGCACACAGAGCAGGCTGAGAGGGTGGGACCTACAGCTGGATCATGTGAGAAAAAACATACCCAACCCAGACAAGAGGAATGCTGCTGAATGAAAAGCTGCTCATGATATCCCTGATATACTTCCAGGGGATATTTTCCTTTCAGACATGGAAGAACTCTAGAAAGGAGAATGGTTTCTGCCAATGCGGCAGGGAACAGGCCTCTCCCATGTGGATGGAGGTCAGCAAATCCATGGGACGATGCCAAGTAGCTTTTTATGTTTAATCTGTCACTATATTTGGCTTGTTTGGGCTGAAATCCCTTATTTTCTTCTTGTCGTGTGATTGTATTTTGCTTACATGCCCGGGAGGTGGTGGTGGTGGTGGATTTCCCCAAAGGTTGGCAGAACTCGGCCTGAGATGTTAATTACTCAAGCATTATTTGATTTGCGTTCTCGAACATAACCATATTTAGACTGTGAGTAGAGGAAAGAAAATTCCTGTGGGAATTAGGGAACCCCCACCACCACTCCCCCCCCACCCCCCACCAATCCCACCATTAAACTTGTATGGCTTTAGGCAAAACAATTAACCTCAGTATTCTCAGCTGTAAAATAACAGGCTTAGAAAAAATGATTTCATTGATGCAGCCTAATGAGAAAATGACAACTCATTCTTGCTAAATAGAAAAATATAAATTTTCATCTTTAAATTTATAATTCGCTGTTCAAAATAAGTCGCATCACTTTCCCCAGAACTCAGCAGTATCCTCTAAGAGCTTCAGAAATATGATCCTGTCCCTCTTTCTCGAGTTAGAAGCCTCAGGGAAAGATTGCACGGCTGGATTCCAGCAGCTGAGACTGGGACCGGCAGAGCAGCTGTGGATACATACAGTATCAAGCCGTTTTGGCTCTGAGAGGCTTAAAAGGCTTAAGGCACCTGTACACCTGGGGTTGCCGCTTCTCTGCTGGAAAGCCCTACATTTCTGGCTGCGACTCTGGCCATCAGGACCTTAATTAGGAGTTTAATGTACAGTGTAGCTAATAACTTTATCCATGACCACCTTCCAGCCCCCCGGCAAGGCCCAGGGAAACGACTTGCTTCCTAACACCTCCGTCTGCTCTATATTCCCCCCACCACACACACATGTTTTCTTCCCACCCAAACAGGAAATAAAAATATAGGACAAAAATTAATAAACTGGCATTTGCATTCTGGCATCTTCATTTCTATGGGCAATCGTATTTCCTCTTTCATATGAGTAACTGGCTAATTTTGTTTGCCCCTGCCCTCCATTTCCCCATCAAATTTATCATGCCAAGTTTATTTTATAATTTTTTGACCATTGGCCAGTCAGTATGGCAAAAGTTCTTCTTTCCTTCTAATTTGCATGGCACTATGTTCGAATCTCTTTGGAACCCTGTCTTTATGCCTTGGGTTCTGAATCTGCCTCAAGACTGTAAGTTTACTAAGGTTGTGTTTGTTTAATTTATCTTTGCTCTTGATACCTCACTTCCCTGTATACTGAAGACTAACACGGGAAAAATTAGGTATATATCTCAGTGTTTTGTGTTTTTATTTTTATCTCTAATGAATGAGTTCCAAAATTTTGGATCAGTAAAAGCAAAGAAATAAGAATATGGTTGAGTACACAGTGAGTACACCAATGTGAATTGGAGGTAAGAATTCAAGTGGGGAGGTAGAAAAATAATATTTGGATCTATAAATCAGGCTTTCAATGTCAAAATAAAGACTCTTTGTAAGCCCAGTAGCCAGTGTACTGATCTCTAGAATTCACCTAATAATAGGGCAACCCAACAAATTACAAATAATTTCTTGCTGCAGTGAATTAAAAAATAATAGCATGACCCTCCAAATAATTTAGTAATTAGATCCCATTTATTTTGGGTATAGATGAAATAATTATGGAAGATTAGCAAGGCAAGGCATGATTTTTAATTTTTTGCATCTCTTTCCCTACATTTTTTAATAAGCTGGGTTCTTGTTGGTGTTATTTACATACTTCTTTTTTTGTACTTAGAGGGGTTTTGATATGTGTATACAGAGGCATAACTGACACTTAATCAAGATGTAGAATATATCTGTCCCTCCAAGGAGTCCTCTTATGCTCCCTTGTAATTAATCCCCTCTCTCCTTGGGCCCTTACAACTACTAATCTCATCACCGTCCCTCTGGCTTTGCCTTTGCTAGATGTTGTAAATGGGCTCAGAGAGGGTGTGCCTGCCCTCTTTCACATAGTGCAGTTCTTTCCCCATCAGTCCTTGCTGTAATCCCTTACATCATTCTATTCCTTTTTACTGCTGACTAATGGAGCACGATCTGCTAATCCTCTCAGTAGTTTGGACATTAGATTTTCTCCCTCAGTATTTGACCACTGTGAATTAAAAAGTTGTGTGAGCATTTGCAAACAACTGTGTAGAAAATGTGTTTACTCCCTTGGTAAATATCCAGGAGCAGGCCTGCTAATTTAATAAAAAGCTGCCAGCCTCTGTTCAAGTACGGTCAAGCATTAGGAAGGGATGAGGGTTCCAGTTGCTCCAAATCTGCATCAGCATTTGATGTTATTAGTGTCTGCTTTGTTTTGTTTACTTTTTTTGTTGTTGCTGTTCTTAGCTCTTCTAGTAGGTGTGAAGTGGTATTTCATTTGTGGTTTTAATTGGAATTTCCCTATTGGATAAAGACATAGAGCATCTTTCTGTGTGCTTCTTTAGCTGTTTCTATTTTTCTTTGGTGAAGCATCTTTTCAAATGTTATGCCCCCCTTCTTTCTTTCTTTATTTTTTTGGCTTCTGATCATTTAATTAGTATTTTTGAATGAATACTTTATTAGATATTAGTTTTAAAATAATTTCTCCCAGAACATATATACTTTTTTTTCTTTTTTTTTGGTGGTACGTGGGCCTCTCACTGCTGTGGCCTCTCCCATTGCGGAGCACAGGCTCCAGATGCGCAGGCTCAGCGGCCATGGCTCATGGGCCCAGCCGCTCCGCGGCATGTGGGATCTTCCCAGACCAGGGCATGAACCCGTGTCCCCTGCATTGGCAGGCGGATTCTCAACCACTGCACCACCAGGGAAGCCCTATATATTTTATTTTCTTAACAATGTCTTTCAAAGGGCAGAAATTTGTAATTTTGTCTCATTTTTTTCCTTTTATGATATTTTATGATGTGTTTTTTTGTGTCCTCTCTAAAAAATGTATATTTAACCCAAGATTACAAAGAAATTCTGTGTTTTGTGACAGAATTTTAAATTTTTAGGTATTTATAATCCACGAGATGATCTAGTTCAAGTTAATTTTGTGAAAGATGTGAGGAAAGGGTCGAGTTTTCAATTTTGATTATTTTATTTTTTTATACAATCATCCTTTATTGCAAAGACTATTCTTTCTCTAATAAATTGCATTGGCAACATTGACAAAAATGAACTGAATAAGATTTTACATATTTCTGTAATTTTGATTCTGTTCCATTTATATATCTGTCCAATACCAGTACTCTATCTTGGTTAGTGTAGTGTTATTGTTATATTACAGTCTTAAAATCCGGCTATTTTGGCTCTTTCAGGATGTTTATTTTTCATACAATTTTTATAATTTTCTTTTCATTTACTCAAAATCCCTGCTGAATATTTGATTAGGATATGGGGAAATAGACCAACCTGAGGATAATTGACATATTAAAAACATAGAGTCGGGCTTCCCTGGTGGTGCAGTGGTTAAGAATCCGTCTGCCAATGCAGGGGACATGGGTTTGAGCCCTGGTCTGGGAAAATCCCACATGCCGCGGAGCAACTAAGCCCGTGTGCCGCAACTACTGAGCCTGCGCTCTAGAGCCCGTGAGCCACAACTACTGAAGCCTTCGCACCCTAGAGCCATGCTCTGCAACAAGAGAAGCCACCACAATGAGAAGCCCACGCACAGTAATGAAGACCCAATGCAGCCAAAAATAAATAAATAAATAAATTTTAAAACTAAATAAATAAAATAAAAAATAAAAACATAGTCTTCAGATCCATAAACAAAATGTATCTCTGAATTTATTTCTGTCTTATTTAATGTATCTCATTAATATTTTATAATTTTCAGCATATGAAACTCATATATACTTATTTAGATTTATCCCTATGCATTTCATGTTTTTTGATTATATGGTGTCATTATTTCTTATATTCAGTATCAAAATGTTTATTGCTAGTATAGATAGAACAGTGGTTTGTTTTCTCTTTGATTCTGCAACCTTGCTAAACTCATTTATTAGTTCTAGTAGATATTTTGCAGATTCCTTGGGATTTTCTATGTTAACAAAAATAGGTTATTCCTGAAAAAGTCTATTTTATAATTTAAACAATTTTAGTCTATTTTTTCCTTATTTTACTGGCTGGAACATCTGGTACAATGTTGAATGGAAGTGATGAGAGTGGATATCCTTTAGATTTCCAATCTCAGAGGAAAGCTTTCAGTTGTTCACTATTAATTATGATATTTACTGTCAATTTTGTGTGGACACATTTACCAAATTGGGCGAGTTTCCTAAGATTTTATGTGAATGGGTATTGATTTTATTAAGAGCCTTTTCAGCATCTGTTGAGATGATTGTATATGCATATATACAATAATTAATTTGTATTGAGTTTGCTAATATGGTGAAAAATATCATGTTGAAAAAAGCTTACCTTTCTGGAATAAACTCCCAATTGGTCATGATGTAATATTTAGTTTATATATGGCTGGATTTGATTTGATAATATTTTGTTAAGGACATTTACATATATGGTCATGAGTGAAATTATATGAAGTTTTCTTTCCTTGTAGTATCTTTGTCTGCTTTTGATATAAGGGTAATTCTGGTCTCATAAAATTAATTGAGAAATATTCCTTCTATTCTATTTTCTGGAAGAATTTGAATAAAATTTGTATTATTTACCCATAAAGTAGTTGGTAGAATCACCAGCTAAACCATCTGGGACTAGTTTGCTTTGAAAGAAGGTTTTTCACTAAAACTTCATTTATTCAATAAGTAAATGATAATTTGGCTTATTTATTTCTTCTTGAATAAGATTTGGAAGATTGTGTCTTTAAAGTAATTTGTTCATTTTTTCAAAATATTCTATACTCATTTTGTGTCTATGGGGAGTGTAGTGGTGGCATATCTTTAAGCTGATATTGTTAGTTTGTATTTCCTATCTTCTTCCCTACTAGACTCACTAGCGTTTGTTTTTATTGTTTTCTCTATTGTTTTTCTCATTTCTATTCCATTGAGTTTTGCTCTTTTTGGCTTTCTTTCAAATGTGGTATATATTGTTACCAAAAATTCATATGAAGTCCAGCAAAATGTCATTCACATTGGAGGGCATATTCCAGCATGCTTAACTTAACCTTAATGTTAGGATTCCCTTTACCTTTATCAACTAGAAAGTCCATAAATGTTTTCAAGTTTATCTCCCACTCTTGTAAACAAGTGTTTCTAAGCCCTCCAAAAAATGTGCTAACTATTGCTTATCGGGTCTCATCAGTTTGAGATGGTCAGTGTGTGGTATCACAGTGGGGTCCTGTATGGAGTTCAGATTATCGGACTGCTACAGTCTCGATCAGGAGCCAGTCTGGCTGCTTCCTGTCGTAAACACAGTTTTATTAGGACGTGGCCATGCCCCTCCGTTGACTATGGCTGCTTTCCAGCAACAGTAGCACAGTTGACTAGGTTGACTAGTTGGGACAGAGTGTGTGGACTGACGCCCTCAAATACTTAGAATCTGATCCCTAAGAGCAAGTTTGCTGGCCCTGAGTCTACATCGTGACACAGAGCGGAAGAGTTTGCACTGTCTCAGGCAAAATGTGAAGGAGCACATGGCCCCTGCCAAGTGGAAGGAAACTGTCTGATGGTCCTTGCAGAGCTGTGCAGAGGCAAACATGGCTTTCGCCATGTCAGTAACACCAACCAATGCCAGAAACTGAGCTGATCTGCTTCAGTAACGTCATCACACGTGGGACAGACTCTGCAACAGAAACTATCACCTGCTTAGGCTTGTGACACTGAACAGCCTTCTCACCGGCCTTACCATCTAGTTACTGGAGAGGCTCCTTCTGCATCTGTGAAACCCCTGGAGGTGGCACTCATCTCTGCGCTTCCTCGAGGATGCAGTGCCTCCTTGGTTTCTCCTGACAGAGAGAAGTTCAGTCTGCTTCCACTTAGTTTCCCATCTAGCAGTCATCACTCTGGAGCCCCGGGGTCAGTGGGAGGACTCTGCTACTTGCCAAGTACATCTATTATAATTACAAGCTGCAACTATGATGCTTCCGTGTGGAAGGTCTTCATTGCTGCTTAGACCCCGTGGCGTGAACCTGGACCAGATTCTCGTGTATCTCATAATCTCTCTAGTCCTCTGTTTGACTTTGGAAACCTGGAGCAACTTTACGAAGCCTTGCTCTAAGTCTCCCTCAAGCAAACCTACATCCAGTTACTAGGAAAATCGTACACTGGGGAAAAGAAATGCCTGGGCCTTTTAGGGATGTTAAATATAATACTTGAAACAGGTTGATGTTAATTCCTGGAGACACAAAGTCAAATTAGGGGACAGCAGTGGTCAGAGACAAATGAAGGTTTGACCCAAGTCTGTGGACCTCAGTGGCCCAGCAGGGACCATAAAGGGGCATTTTGTCCCAAGCAAGCGTGAGTGTGCATCATTGTGATGCCCCCACAAGCTGGGGACGGCCTGGGTTCCATTTCCCAGCAGGAAGGAGCTCTGAGACACAGTAAGGGCCAAGAACATAACCAGAACAACCCCAAATCCCCTCTTTTCGTGCTGCCTTAGTCAGTGTTCAGTTAGGAAAACAGAGAACAGTTAGGAATTTCAAACTGAAGGGACTAACCCAAGGGATGGGTTTCAGATGTGTTAGAGGCTTAAAAACCTGAAAAAGGATGCCGCTAAGTTAACCAAAATAATAAGTGCAGGAAGACGCTGTCTCTATGGTTTGGGGAAAAGTTGGGACTAAGGAAACCTAAGCTCACAGGAAAGGCTCCCACGGATTTGGTGCCCAGCCTCCCGAGGGGGGATGCGAGTCAGTTCTTCCTGCAGCTTCAGGAGCACGGTGGGGGGAGGGGGCTAAGGAGAGGAGGTGGGAGCCCACCCTGTAGTCGCTCAGGTGTCCAGGTGGAGGTGCAGCCCAGGGCTCCTTATACCTCTGTGGGGTCTTGAGCCTCTAGGCTGAGTCCAATTCCAGGAGGTTCAAAAGAGGCTGGGCTCTGAACACAGTTGCTACTCTTGGACCCAGCTGCTTCTCCCGGATGATGCTAGAGAAACAGGAACGTAGGAAAGAACGGCCTTCTCCCCTCCCCCTGCCTGTTACTCCCCTCCCCCTGCCTGCCTGTTACTCCCCTCCCCCTGCCTGTTACTCCCCTCCCTCTGCCTGTTACTCCCCTCCCTTTGATAGAACCACCTGAGAAAGCTGTAAGGGAATGTGGTTTGCAGGGTTCACACGTCAGCGGCTCATAGAAGGGCAGTGTTCACCTCAGGGAAACAGGCATGTATTCATCAGTAGGCAACCTAAGCTGTGTTTTTAAACATCGCTCTTTGTTGTGTGGCGAATGGGCAGCAAAGGGCAGAAATGGAAGAAAGAGGATAATTCATGGAGTTACTGCAGTGGTGAATCCGACTAATCAAGAGAAGTTAGTGGGGAAATGCTGAAACTGAGGAAGGTTTTTGATAAAATCATGTGAGAAGTAATATTTTGTCAGAGTTCTCAAACAGGCTAAATGCAGGATAACAGATTGCACACATATTGCCTCTTGCAGCGTATTAGTGAAAGATGGTGACACTGAAGAGTCGTCTTTGTCATCGTTACAATGAAGGAAATCTGAATAATCTCCCCATGGTGAAGCTAGCACATTAGTGCTTGCTAACGAGGCTGGATGATGCATACCTCTGCAGTATACATTCCTCAGTGAGCCAGTGGGGAAAAGCACTACTTATGGAGGATAAGCAACGCAGTCCTGAACTCAAATAGCAACGAGACCATTTAGAGTCTAAGCTGTGTCCAGCCTTGGATTCAAGCCTGTCTACACATGCAGCCCTCCGAGGGGTGGGTACCACTGACATGTTTCCATGAGGAATGGAAAAAATTTATCACAAAGAAGAATATTCAGAACCTAAGAATTTGACTCAATAACAGTAGCTAAAATGTTTTTGAGCCCTTATTATGTGGTATGCTCTGTGCTAAGTACTTTATGCGCATTATTTTATTTAATCTTCCTTCTTACGCTCCAGCTGCTATGATTAGGCATGATTTAGAGATAAGAGTAAAGCTTGGAAAGTTTAAGTAACTTATCTATAATCACACATACTTTAAGCTTCAGAGCCAGAACTTGAACCTAGCTTGACTCCAGTGTCATAGATTTAAGCACCATAAGGAGGCCTTCTGGAGGATGTTGCAAAATCTGCTCATCTCTCCCAATACTCACACCCCTGAGGAGCCCCTCCCGCGCTGACTCTGTGACGTGCATTGGCCGTTAGGACGATAACAAGTGCAACAAAAGTAAAGACTAAAACGTGCCTGCAGTGGGACCTGCCTCCTTACTTTGGAAATACACAAAAAGCCTTAAGAAAATTGTACATCATTTGCATATCTAGGAATTTATGCTAAGGAAAGAATCTATGGAATTTCCTATAGTTATAAGGGGTTCATCCTTGGGTTTTTCCATTAAGGAAGTATCAGAAAGTGAAACAAAGGGCAAACAAGAAGTGACTGGTTAAACAAAACTTGCCAAATCTACACAACAAAATACTATTTAATCATTAAAATTTTTTGTTGTAGAAAGTATTTAATAAAATATAAAGATACTTGAAATATATTAAATAAAACATATGTTTAAAAATAAAACACGATTTGTGCCCAAATATCAGATATGTATTATTTCCTGAAATTACCTTTCAGAGAGTTGTTTATCAATTCCACTTAAAAACTTCTCATGTGTATGTTGCCCTGCCAGTCACATCAATATTTTGAAGCATCATTTGAGAAAGACACATTATTATGAAGAATGCAAATTTAAATGCTTCTTAGGGGACAGAAACACACACATACACAAAAGGCAAAAGAAAATGTAACATAGATTTGGTAAATATTCCCAGTTGTGTGACCTCGGGTTAAATTGCATTTAATGCCATTGTAAACAAGGCTTTTAAAGATCTCCTGAAAGGAAAACAGTGACTGACTGCACTGAAGAGGTCTTGAGACCATGACCATATATCTACAGTGCAGTGAGAGGAAGCAGGTGCTAATGTTATTTAAATGGGTCCTTTTGACTTGAGATAAATTTTCCAGCGACAGCATCTTATGCATTCAAAAGTGTTATAGTTTTAAGAGTTTAGACGGATGCAGAGGTGATGTATCCTGGAAGACTGTGTTAGGTGACTCAGAACTAGCTGTCAAAGTGATGAATGCACAGATGTTTAAAATGCATGTGGAGATTTTGAATAAAATGGTTTCTTGAAACCTAAGAGTGGAAACATTTAATATTTATAACTTGCTTATTTTATATAATGTGACAAATTGTGTATGGGTAACTAAAGTAAATATTAAATACTATAAGTAGACAATTTCTTACATATGTATTTAAATATATATTTATATATTTAAGTTGCCCATCATGTTTTTGGATATAGTCTTTCTATAGTGCACAATTACCTTATATTCAAGGTGGTCTTATTACTGGCATTTGCACTGCAACATATTAAACTATAATATACATGCATTATTATAAGTATACAGAAGTTCACAGGAAAAAATAGAAACTGGCATATTTAGATTGAATTTATCAAGTTAAAGTGGTTATTGTCCTGGAAATGGGATCATGAGAGTGTTTTATTTTCTTAGGCATACTTTGTGTGTGTGAGTTTTAGGGTTTAATAGGAGGGAGAAGTGGAGATGCTTGTATATACTTTGTAAACTTTTCTACAATAAATACTGTATTTGTAGGTAAAAATTTCCTCAAGTATAATGAACTTATGTAGTTACGTTATAAAACTTGCATAACATTGTTATCTTCAACCTTTGAAGCAACTGGACATACGACCAATGGGCCAGAGTTTGCTTGGGGCTTGGAGGAGATGGCAGAGATATGAACAGTGTCGCCGTGGCGACATGGCAGCCAGCATCAGCCCAAACTCAGAGGGACAAGCAGTCGTCTCCCTGGCTGTCTGAATTAGTCAGGGTTCTCCAGTGAAACAGAACTGATAGGATGTGTATTTTTATTTAAAGAGAGATTTAGTTTAAGGAATTGGCTCACAAGAGTGTGAGGTGCAAGTCCAAAGTCTGCAGGCTGGGCTGGCAGTCTGGAGACCCAGGGAAAAGTTGCAGTTCAAGTCCAAAGGCAGTCTGCTGTCAGAATTTCTTCTTTCTCGAGATCGGCCTTTGTTCTCTTAAGTCTTCAACCAATTGGATGAGTCCCACCCACATTATGGAAGGCACTCTGCTGTACTCAAAATCCACCCATTTAAATGTTTATCTCATTCAAAATACCCTCACAGAAACATCTAGAATGTTTGACCGTATATCTAGGCATCTTGACTCAGCCAAGTTGACACATCAAATTAACCTTCATATTGTCACAGTAGGACCTATTATTGCTCTCAAAACTCAACAGGAAAAAGCAAATAATCCAATTACAGACTGGACAAAAGATATGAACAGAAATTTCACTGAAGAATTAGTACAGATGGCAAATAAGCACATGAAAATGTATTTTGCATTATTAGCCATTAGGGAAATGTAAATTAGAACCACAATGAGATGTCACTACACATATATCAGAATGGCTTTAAAAAAGTTAACAAACTAAATGTTTTCAAGGATTCTGTGAAACTGGAAAATGGATCATTCATTTGCTGGTGGGGATGTAAAGTGAAAGAGTCATTCTGGACATAATTTGTTAGTTTTTCTTTTTAAACTAAATGTATCATATGACCCAGCAATTGCACTCCTGGGCATTCATCCCAAATCAATAAAAACTTAGGTTCATTACAACTCAGTAGCAAAACCCGCCAACTAATCCAATGTAAAAATGGGCAGAGGATCTGAATAGACATTTTTCCAAGGAAGACATACAGATGACCAACAGGTACATGAAAAGATGCTCAACATCACTAATGATCCAGGAAATGCAAACTAAAACCACAGTGATATATCACCTCACACCTGTTAGAGTGACTATCATCAAAAAGACAAGAAATAACAGGAGTTGATGAGGATGTGGAGAAAAGGAAACCCTCGTCCACTGTTGGTATAGATGTACATTGGTGCACCCACTGTGGAAAACAGCATAGAGATTCCTCAAAAAATTTGAAAATAGAACTACTATATGACCTAGCAATGATACTGCTGGGTATTTATCCAAAGAAAAAAACACTAACTCAAAAAGATACCTGCACCCATGTTCATTGCAGCATTATTTACAATAGCCAAGACATGGAAACAACCTAAGTGTCCGTCAATGGAAGAATGGATAAAGAAGATGTGGTGTATATACAATAGAATATTACTCAGCTGTTAAAAAAAAGGAAATCTTGCCATTTGTGACAACATGGCTGGACCTTGAGGGCATTATGCTAAGATAAATAAGTCAGACAGAAGAAGACAAATACCGTATGATCTCACTTATATGTAAAATCTGAGAAACAAAACAAAACAAAAAACAAAGCTCATAGATACAGGGAACAGATTGGTGGTTGTCAGAGGTAAGAGTTGAGGAGTGGACAAAATGAGTGAAAGAGTTCAAAAGGTACAAGCCTCCAGTCATAAAATAAGTCCTGGGGATGTAATATACAGCATGGCGACATAGTTAATAATACTGTATTGCATATTGGAAAGTTGCTAAGAGAATAAATCTTAAAAGTTTTCTTCACACACAAAAAAATCTGTAATTACTTATGGCGATAGATGTTAACTAGACTTATTGTTGTGGTCTCGCAGTATGAACAAACACCAAATCATTATGTTGTACACCTGGAATTAATGTATATGCTATACCTCTAAAAAAGAAATGCTCAAGACCAAGTCTCACAACAGACAGTGCAGGTAGCCAGAACTCCAGAGACTGGCAAGCAAAACACATCTCTCAGTTTAGCAGTAGCTTAGCTACTTTCCCTGTATTTTCAAACTATGTTCAAACCAAAACCTGTACACAAATGTTCTAGCAACTTTATTTTAATGGCCCCAAACTGGAAACACTCCAGACGCCCTTCAGCAGGTAATGGTTAACAAATTGTGGCACATCCAGACTGTGGGCCTTGAGTCAGCAGTACAAAGGAACATGTTAACATACAATTGGGATGCATCTCCACAGATTATGCTGAGTGAATAAGCCAGTCTCAAAAGATTACTGTATGCTTCCATCTATTTAACAGTCTGGAAAGGACAAAATTATAGAAAAAGAGAACAGATTAATGCTTTCTCAGGGTTGTAGCGGAAGGAAGGAAGGCAGGTGAAACTTTAACACCCATGACCCATAACTGAGATATCCACTATAGGACAAGCTTCATTTTCTTTGTTCAAGAGATGAATGTTGACATTTCAGCAAAAAGACTTATACTGAACTTTAATATATATAATAATAAATCTAAGAATAAAACAAAGGTAGGTGAATAAATGTAAAAATAACGTAAATGTTATATGTTCCTACAAAGTAGAAATGGCAAAGATTTTAAAAATATAATGAGGAGAGAAGAGAAAATGGAAAGTTTGCTTACTGATTTTTATATATGTCCTGGTCGATTTCAAAACATAAAACTTAAAGCTAATAAACTAAAGAGTATAAGCTTAACAAAGAAAAATGAGCATGTTAATAGAGCAGTAATATAAAAATAACCACTGGAAAAAAATTGAGAACCTTCCTAAATACTGAAAGAAAAATCACAACAAAGAAGCGAAGTGAAAAATAAAGGTTACTCATGAAATAAAAGAAAGGACAGGGTGAAAATAAATTTGAAACATATTTTGGAAAATACTAATTTGTTACTTTGCATAATTATATGCAGACAACTTGGAAATCAAATGGATCACTTTTAGGTGTTTCAGGCTGAGGTACATGGAAGGCAAGTGGTTTATTAGGGAAATGCTGTCTGTCCATGTCGTTTAGGAAAGAGGAGGAGCAAGACAGAGGAAGGGACAGTCATGAAAGAGGTAAAGTTAAATTCAAGCAGAGTTAAGGGCAACCCAGGTGGCCCAAAGACAGCTCTCTGCTACAGGCATTCAGAATTTGGGGGAAGGGCAAACCCATTTGTAAAGAGGAGTTGGGTGGGGTACCTATAGTCTCTCCCAGAAGTGTGGACACTTTATCACAGAGAACCCACTGCCTCATTAAGAGAGTAGCACATCATGTCAAAGTAGAAGTTGAACTTTTCATGGAATACCAGAATGCCTCAAAATTTTTAAAATGCATTAAAGTATTTCACCATATCTATATAACTTCGGAGATAAAACATTGACTTATTTCCACAGATGATGAAATAAACTTCGTTAAATTTCAACACTTATATTTGTTTAAAACATCCAGCGAAATGAAAATTCAATACTTTCTTAACATCTTAATAGACCTTTGTATCTCAGTCTTAAAGCGGAAATCTTACTTAATGGCGAAGAACTGGAGGAATTCCTAAATCAAAAGCAACAAAAGGTGCCTAATCCCACTACTGTCTAACATAGTGGAAGTAGTAAAACAGTGTGATGCTATTTTATGAATTCACTTACAAATAAAATTATTAAAAAAGAAATTCCAAAAATAGAACACATGGCTTGCTGACAATAATTTGAAATCAAAGTGCAAAAAAAGTCAGTAAATTCAGGGGTATTTTAAGTTGATTATAAAGAAAAACAGTAAGCATAAATTGAAAAACAAAAATATACTAAGAAAACTCAAAAGAAAAATAGAAAACTGGAAGAAAATGTTTTCAACATTTAATAGTTTCTAGTTCCTTATGTTTTAATACTTAAAAAAATACTTTTATTGAGAAATACGAAATACACACCAGAGATAGACAATGTAATAAATTACAGACAGCAAATACATCAGTGTAACCACCATCTAGAAAGAAAGAAAAAAAAAAGAAACAAAAATTACTAGCAACTCAGAAGACCCTCTGGATCCTTCTCTTAATCACTGCCCTCTCATATTCCCTGAAAGGAAACCATAATTATGATTTTAATAGTAATCACTTCTTGCATTGAAACAAATTTTCTAACTAAGCACACAGCCCTAAAAATATCTATTTTCATGTTTTACCTTATTCGAAGGGAATTATGCAGTTGTATTTTTTTTAAATTTTATTGGAGTAGGGTTGATTTACAATGTTGTGTTAGTTTCAGGTGGATGGCAAAGTGAATCAGTCGTACATATATCCACTCTTTTTAAGGTTCTTTTCCCATATAGGCCATTACAAAGTATTGAGTAGAGTTCCCTGTGCTACACAGTAGGTCTTTGTTGATTATCTGTTTTATATACAGTAGTGTATAAATGTCAATCCCAATCTCCCAATTTATCCCTCCCCCCTTTCCCATTGGTAGCCATAAGTTT
Organism: Physeter macrocephalus; assembly: GCF_002837175.3. Classification (NCBI taxonomy): domain Eukaryota; kingdom Metazoa; phylum Chordata; class Mammalia; order Artiodactyla; family Physeteridae; genus Physeter; species Physeter macrocephalus. Next base: position 111,010,126 of record NC_041233.1, read on the forward strand.
GTTTTCTACACCTGTGAGCCTGTTTCTGCTTTGTAAATAAGTCCATTTGTACCATTTTTTAGATTCCACTCATAAGTGATATCATGTGATATTTGTCTCTGTCTGGCTTACTTCACTAGGCATCGCAGTTGTATCTATTTATGCTTTGCCTCTCTTGTGTACCACTGTATTAGTTCAGATTCAAAGCACCTCTAATTCATCTGTATTACTATATGAATTTCCAGTTTTTGGCTCTACAGTGATTCATTTATTCACTTCCATATTAGACAACAACATCACACCTCCACATCATGTATCCTATACACTTTACTGTATTTTCCAACCTACTGTCGCTCCATGTTCGATGCTGGATTTTCTTCTAACTAGCCTTCAATTCAGTAATTCTCTTTCAGCTTTATCTAATCAGCTATAAAATGCCTCACCAAGACCATATTTTAAGTTATTGTTTTTCAGTTTTAGATTTCTATTTGGTTCTTCTTTTTTGGTTTATTTTCAGTACATTTCTGAAAGTTTCAATCTTTTATTTCCTTGAATATATTAAGCATAGGTATAATGAAGTCTGATCATTTCATTATTTGGATCTCCTGTCAGTTTATTGCTATTGTCTACCATTTTATTTTTTGACTTTCGATATTGTGATAATTCCTTATATGCCTTGTTATTTTTCGATTGCATGATCTTCATTGTAAATGAAACTTTAGGGGATAATTTAAGGCATAGAAAAACATTATCATTCTCAAAGAAGGATTTAAATTTGCTTCTACCTGAAACAAAGGGACCCTGGGTGGGGGCCCCTCATGGTTAGGGACCACTCAGAAGAGCTAATTCAACATTGAATTAACCTATCTCTCCACCTCCCTTTCTTATTTTAATCTGTTCTTGCCTGTCATTAAGAGAATGCTTAGAGAGCTTAGATAATTATCACCAATTATTCTAATAAACAAAAGCAATATGAAATTTTATATTGCATATATATGTGTCAGAAGCTAATTTCTAAATGTAACCATATGGGACATGCATGCAAATAATAAATGCATTTTGATTACTTGTAATTTTTTGTTAAAAATGACTCACATTTGAAGCATCCTTAAAAGGATATTTTCAATTAAATTTGGAGATCATGAAAAAAATCTTCACATGAGTCAGCATTATTAATGTGTAATTTGCTGTTGTTTCTCTCATAGTATAATATATCCTACCAGCTATTACTCAAAGCTAAATTGTAGCAACATAATTTTAGAATGCTGTTAAAATGATAAGTTATTCTTTGCCTCTTAGTTGCTGATTGACAGTGGTATGTTCTTAAGCTCCAAAGTCAGTCACAACATTTTTGTTTTTGCCAGCAGTTTTAGTGACCTTAGAATTTAGTGACATTGAGAAGTCCTCTATTAGATAGCAGAGGGTCTTTAAACCTATATAGTAATCATAAACTGAGGGTTACTTTGTAATATGAAAATGGTTAAATAATATTAGTGCAACTTGGAAAGTAATGTAAAAATCCACGGCTTCAAATAATGCTTCATTGTTTCCATGCACTTCCAGAGCTCCAACCAGATAGATACTGTAGTTACTTTGTATTAATCTTCGAAAATGTAAGCCTCTATCATTTAGCCTTCGAGGTGTGAGGTCACATGATGTATCCTTGCCCCCAACCCATTATTTGGTGACATGTCTACTTTTTAAACACCGGTCAATGCTTGGTTTGGGCCATTAGTGATACACAGCTGATAACTTGTCAGGGATCTGGAGATAAGTGTGATCAGGGTGTCTAAAGACATTGACATCTTATACGGTGAGCACAAAGTCCTTATATTCTTAATTGATCTGCCCTTCTTTATATACTCAAACCAATTTCCTTCTCAAGGTGATTGCCCCCCAATGATCTTTGCTAACACTTTCTTCCAGTTCTCTGTGTGGTGTGACCTGAGATTTGACTCTGTTTCTTTGCAGTCAGCCAAATGCCAGAGAAGGCAAAGCTGAGAACCTGATTGATTTGTCCCTGATCAGTCAGTTAAGAGGTTTTTCTATTGAACGTGTTACACAATATCAGTAAAACAAAAATGTAGAACAAGAGTGCTGATTAAAGTTGTTCAGTCCTAGAATTTAGAGACCTGACAGTCTGCTAAATCCTTCACCAAACATTTATTTGCTAAATAGAATCTAGCAAACATGGTGAATGGCTTCCTGCTGCCTGAGAAAAGAAATAAAATGTTTCCTTCACTTATTAATAGAATGATGCGGACTCTTTACTATTGGTAAACGGTGAATGGGGGTTGGCAGATGGGAGTATTAACAGAATGGGGTTTGTTTGGATTGATTTATAGTGGCATGGACATAAACAGATGTAAGCAGTTTAGCCCAGAACAGTAAATCCTGTGGCGGTCACAATAAAGCATTGGTATGCTTAGTTGTAATTATGGCTTCCTAAAATAAATTTAGATACAGAAGCACGACTTGGATAGCTAGAATAACTTCCTGTATCACCTAAAAGAGAGCACAATCCAGGGATATGAAAGTTTCCCTGTGAAGACACTGTTTAAATATTATTTAGAAAAATAAAACCATTTATAATATCTCTGGTAATGATTGATAATAAAAGGTAAATAGCCTTATTGCCAAAGAAAATTACTGGACCCATGAGAGATTAGCCAGAAAAAAGGACTGTCATTGACTGAGCTCAAATGCAACAGATTTTGATCTCTACAAGGCAGTCTCCGTATCTTATTTTTGACGCAGAGTAAGTATTCAGGTAACACTTGTAGAACTCTGTGTGTGTCACAGATAAAGGCTGACTTTTACTGGGATCCTAACGTATTTGACGTGCGTTAGTGAAGACGGTGCTAGGTGCTGTAGCAGATCAACCTTAGAATCTCAGTGACTCAAAACATTGGGAGTTTATTTCTGCAATTTAATGGGAATAAATATGCAAACATATGTGGTTCTGAAGAAGGCTACAGATGAACTGGAGTAAAATTGAGTTGTTTCAGAGGTGTGTAGCTGTATTCAAATGCAAGGGACAGTCTTTTCATGATTATCAAAATTATCCCGAGGCTGCATTTTGAACAGTAGGAGACTGAGTGTAAGTTCTCTTGGGTTAAGTCTTCTTCCCAAACATAAGGCAAAAGACGACTTAATGTCTGCAGCTGTAGATGATTCTCCTAAAAGCACAGGGAGGGGAGTGAGGGTGATCTGTCCACTTTAAGTAATTAGCGTCAAAGACAAAAGAATAGAAAATAAATAGGTAAAAGCTCTGCTGATATTGCCTCTTTACTGCTACTTCATTAGAATGCTCTCAAGCAATCTACCATTTTCTATTTTCATCCAATACGGAACTATCTTTCTTCTCAATATCAGTGTGGTTGAAAGTCCCTTGTGTACCTTTTAACACTTTTTTCCCATAGCCTTGGAATTCTGAATCGTTTCCTGCAAGGCAGCAGCCATGCTTTGCTCTCTTGTCGTGAGCCCTACATGGGCACAGGCAAGTGCCATGCCTGTTTCTGAGTGCTGAGAAGGATGTTTCCAGATAAAAGAAACGTTTTTGGCAGAATCAGCTCTGCCTACACTGCTCTCTAATCTGCTGAATAATTACTTAAATCTAAGGAAACAACTGCCAACTCTGAAAATGTGTCATTTCAATATCTTTGAAAGTGTAGGACTTTTTTGGCTTGATAATCATGAGAAACTTAACTGGTACAAATGTCAGGGAAAGAAGAGGTTATAGTGAGGCTCTGAAGTTGCCTTAGAGACACCGATGACAGCAATAGAGCTGGAGCCTGCAGGGACCTAGCAAGTCTGACTTGCCCATCTTCTGTTTCCGTGTGTTTCTGTTTATCCGTGTTGTTTGCTCTTGACCAGCTCCTTTCTGGTTTCCAGCACTCCTGGTGGAAATAATTTGTCTTGAAAATACCTCACAAGTTCTATAATCTAATCACCCAGGAAAAAAAAAAAGAATAACCTATCTCAGACCCAGCCTCCCACTTCTGGGCTAATCAACAAAGCCGTTAAGTGGGTCACATTGTAGGAACGTTGCAGTTCTATGGCCATTGAGAGGAGACAGAGAAGCAACCTCAGTTGCACCACAATTCCAAAACTTGAACGTACTAACTAACTAAGTAAGCTTAAAATTTTTTTTTAATATAGATAGTTTTGCTAATTGAATGAGGCAAATTGTCTAAAAAATGAGAGTTTCTTTCATGTTGTCAAAGGGTGGGTAGTTGGCTGGGGCACCAGAGTCCCTACCTTGGGATCAGATATTAAATGTATAGATAACAACTACCCCAGTATGCCCAGTTTGTAGCTACTGATTACTTGGAATGATTCTGAACAGTCTATTGCTCTTGCCTATACATATTCCTTAGCTTCAGATTCTGACTTTGTCAATTATAGCAGAGGATTACTATGTTCTGATCAACTTCCATCTGCTATGTATGACTAATTCTGAGAAAAATTATAACAAGTTACATTTATGGAGGGTTAATTGTTTACTCAACCACCCTTATTTTTGCTCCATCCTATTTATTTTTGCATAGTATTTTCCATAATATTTTCCCTCAGTAATTCAATCCAATTCGATGAGCTTGCCACACTGGGTAAAACACTATGGTAATGTACTGTCAAATATCCTAGCATGAGAAGAGCACAATTTCTGTCACCAATGCATTTAAAGGCATTTATCAAGACAGTCTTTTATGAGGTAGATGATGATACTAAAATCTTGTATTGGTAAATTTAAAGCTATGAATTCTGATGAGAGCAAAGTAATTCTTAATAAAAAGCTCTATCAAGAAGGAGATAGCCTGTTGGAATAGATGGATTTTTATGGAACGTGCTATAAGGAAAGGTATGTTGGACTTGGCCATGTAAAGATATTTTAGGTGGTGATCTGTCATCAGCTAAACTATAGAGCAGTCTTAGTAAAAGCCTAGGTTAATGAAAAGGAATTGAAAAAGATAAAACTGAATAGACAGGTAGGGCAAAATTATGGAGTCCACTGAACGTAACTCTTGTGATCTTCATTCTTCAGGCTAGAGGAATACCATCGAATTTTATGAGTGTAGAAATGCTGTATTATAAAGTGTTTGCTGTCTCCAAAACATCTCCAAACTATCAATGACTTACAACAACAGATGTTTATTTTCTTAATTGGGCCTTCAAGTCAGATGTAACTCCTGGGCTGAGCTTGATTTGCAAGTCTTGGCTCCAGAAGTCAAGGTAGATTTACTTAGGTGACTAGCAGCTAACCGCCTTTTTAATGGAGGGATCCAAAGAATAGGTGAGGTAAGAAAAATATACAGTACCTCTTAAGGCCTTAGCTGTAAACTCACATATGTAACTTCTGTCCACCACTGACCAAAACAAGTCACATGGCAGAGTCCAACATCAATGGGGTGGAAAACATATTCTACTCTAGAGGGGGATGATGCAAAGTCACATGTCAAAGGACATGCATACAGGGTGAGCATGAAGAACCGGGAGCAGTGGTCCAATCCACCACAGGCATATGTGCAGAGCAATGCCTTAGAAGTATTTCTCTGATGGAGCAATGCCTTAGAAACATATTTGATCCATTATATGGAGCAGAGTAGCACTGGGGAGCCACTAACCATATTGCAGGTAAGAGTTATATTCTTATAATATAAGAATATAAAAGGCAAAACTTTTTCAATTTATTTCAGTTCTCGAACTACTCAGGTTTTCTAATACCTCGTTATCCAATGTCAGTCATGTCCTGTCAAAAGACATGAGGGGCATGAGACTCTACCCTGCTACAAAGTCAGCATGCCAGAAGGCGTGGGCCTGGTGAGCAGGGACGAGAACTCACTACTCAGGGCCCAGCAGACTGCTGTCAGGCAACAGTGTGTGGTGTGTATATGTGCGTAGATACTCGTGTGTACATTATATAAATTAGGGCAGACATTTAGGAGCTTTCGGATCATCTACACTTTACTGAAAATTTGCTGGTTTTATTGGTCATTGACAGAGTTGTATAAAAGTCTCCTACTATGTTTGTAGGTTGTCTATTTTTTGTTTTAGTGTCTCAACTTTGCTTCATGTATATTGAAGTTATGGTACAATATGTATATGTATACACATTTAAAATTGTGACATCTTCCTGGTGGGCTGAACTTCTTCTCATGAAATGTCCTCTTAATCTTCAAAATCATTCCTTGCCTTGAAGTCTGCTATTAATAACACACTCTTGCTTTATTTTGGTTAGGGTTCACATGGTCTATATTTTTTCGTAGTTTATTTTCAACTTGCTATGTCTCTATATTTAAGGCATGTTGCTTGTTAGTAGCATGTGCTGACTTTTATTCAGGCTGATAATGTTTGTCTTTTAATTGGATAGTTTAATCCATTTGCATTTAATACAGTTACTGGAATATTTGGTTTCGACTTATGATCTTATTTTTTGTATTTATGTCACGTGTTTTAAATTCGTTTTTTCTGCCCTTCTTTTGCATTAGTTAATTTTTTTAATTTCCATTTTTTCTTTTATTAGCTCATTAGTGATATATGCACATTATATCATGGGCATTTATTTAAACCCTAAAAATATAGGGCTGACATTATTTGTGGATCAGTAGTCACTCATAGTTTCCTCTGTGTTGATCTCCATCTACGCATGTGATACACCTGTGGGATTCTTCCTCAGAGCCGGCAATGTTAGTGGATCCCCACACACCTACCCCCCATACCTGACCTCAAACACAAAGTCCCTAGCTTTGTGAGCATATCCAGCCCTCCGTGAACCAGCTCCGTTCAGCTTCAGTATTAAGCACTTGCTTGAGATTCAACCCCCCGGACACAGGCACAGCTCTGCCCTCCCTTCTCACCTGGATGGGGGCCTCTGAGTCCTGGCTGCCTGGGGAGTCCCAACTCCAATTTTATTTCTGCAGCCTAGGAAATTTCCCAAGGCTTCACAGACTTGTTTACTTCTTAGAAGCCTCTCTACACAGAGCCATGACTCAGCAAGAGGTTGGGTGTGAAGAGCAGGTTTTATAACACAAACTTACCTCTGTGTAGTTCTCTTTTATAACTTTGGCCTTCAAGACCTGGTTGCCCTAAAAGATCCCATTGCTTTCTAAGAAATGTTTTACTTTTGTAGACTATCTGGATTTTCTATTTGTTCTTAGCAGGCATGTTGTTTGCCACAAGCCAGAACTCCGTGTGTGTGTGTGTGCTTGTGTGTGTGTGTGCACGCACAGGCGTTTTGGTTATTCTATAAAGAGAAGCTTGAAAAAGTCTTGTCTAACACTGACAGTCTGACATCATGGTGCCCTGAAAACATGAGAACGTTAGATTTTTTCAAATTATCTTGAAGAAATTCTTAAAGGTTTTCTGAAACCTCTTATAATTTATTTATAATATACTTTAAAGAAAATATTCTACAGATGTCTAGAGATGTTTTGTAAGCTACAAATAGACCAGGTCTCTTTCAAATATTCTACATATTTGTGTTTGTGTAATGAAGAATGAAAAAAATAAATGAGTGAATACTTTCCTAGGAATGTCATAGAAACACTTACATGTGGCGAATGTCCTGTGCTGGTGTCACAGGCCTGCTGGTCCTCACTGCCCTCAACACCTCTCATTCAGTCCTGCATCCACCCTCTGACCATACCCATCGCAGATGTTCTTTCAGGGGCTTTGATTTCTGCAGCTGGAGCTACGGACCTGCATGTGACACCGTGTAGGAAGTCTCTCTGCTCAGACGTGCTGACTGGGGACACATCCCTGTCTCACACCCTTTGCAGCTTCCTTTTTGTTGTTGCTGTTTTGTATCAATCCTCAGCACCTTCTCAGACCACAGGGTGTTATATTGGAATCCATTCCAGATATTTAGTTCATCATGTGGCTTTCTCTTTGGTTTTTGTTTGTTTGTTTGTTTGTTTTTTTACTGAACACCCACACACATTATATACATGTATAATACAAACACATATATACATATTATAATCATTAACTTAAAGCAACAGCGAATACATAAATAAGATGTTATGTGTGAGAATACAGAATGGGTGAATGTGTTTTGCAGCTGTCAACTTTTTCCTTCAATTCTAATATTTCACTCCAATAATAATGTATCAGGTGCTTGGTAGATGTCATAACGTCACCACTTTCCATGAGGGAAGGGATCAAAATTAAACAGTAATCATAAAAATAATAAAAGTAACAGTCTTTAAATTCTTTACACAAGGTCTACGAGATACTATGTTATTGGGAAATCAGTAGTATAACCAAATATCCTGTTCGCTGCATAAGACCGAACTAAGACAGTGCGAGCACTAAACATACCGTGGCCCTTCCCAATTCCGTTCCATTCCCTCATGCTATATTTGCCATTCCAGCTAAAACAAAATAGAAAAGACCCTCAGTGTGCTCGGCATGAATCTGATTTTGTTCATGTTGACCACTGGGTACTTTTCTGAAATATATATTAAGAATGATAGGTGGTTTTCATGCTCTGCTGCTACCCTAAGCGCAAGCATTCACTACTGCTTTTGGCCTGGATGTTCTGAAGGTTCTAGACTATTTGGCAGAACTTCAGGGAAATGGTGATGAGTCAGGAAGACGTGGCTCTGCCAGCTTGCCCTTCACACGCATCCCATAGGGCCGGCTCACAGGGCACCCACCTCACCTGTCACATCGCTGGGGTGCCTCTGTCCCTCTGTGACACTCTTGCTTCCCACCAGTGTGTCCCTTGGTTGTAGTAATGCCTGTGGTGTAGCAAGGGTTTTGCTGGGGGCGCAGGTGGGGAAAGATGACCCTACTGAGATGCTACTGGCACCATGTCTCTGGTTGTGCGTGAGGATGGGGATCAAGAGATTTTTCATCGGCTAAAATATGTGATTTAAATACACATTTGTCAAAAGAGATTGGACATTGATGACAAGGTCCTTAATATTTAGGTGAATATGTGTTCAACTCTTTTAAATGCTGGCTTTTAATCAGAAAAGAACTGATAAAAAAATGATAGAGTAAGCCTATTACCTTTCATTCTGGTCATATTTGGAAATCAAAATAAACTCAAATATGTATTCCTAAGTTTCCACAGTTCAAACCAATTCAGATGCGTAAAGGAAGAAATATCTGAAACTATTTCTTCATAATTTTAAGCAAACAAAAAAAAATTAAGAGAAGAGAAAGGATAAAGATAAATATGTTGGGACTTCCCTGGTGGTGCAGTGGTTAAGAATCCGCCTGCCAATGCAGGGGACACGGGTTCGAGCCCTGGTCCGGGAAGATCCCACATGCCGCAGAGCAACTAAGCCCGTGTGCCACAACTACTGAGCCCGTGTGCCACAACTACTGAAGCCCGTGTGCTTAGAGCCCATGCTCCTCAACAAGAGAAGCCACCGCAATGAAAAGCCCACGCACCGCAAAGAAGAGTAGCCCCGGCTCGCTGCAACTAGAGAGAGCCCACACTCAGCAACGAAGACCCAATGCAGCCAAAAATAAGTAAATAATAAATTAGTAAATATTAATTAATTAATTAATTATAAAAGTATATGAAAAAAGTTATGTTATGAAAGTTTTATGGTTGTTGGCTCATAAAAACATATAAAGTATTTATTATGCCAATAGCAAACCTCAAAATCCCACTTCACGGAATGTTGTTTTATGCTATTTTATTGTGATATAATAAGTCATATCATACTTGCAAATTTTCTCTTTGTGATCACTAAAATAATAAAACACGATTTTGCTGAAAATTAGTGTTTTCATGTCTTCTTTGTTGTTTGATATATGTTTTTCTTGAAAGAAATATTTGAGGGGGTTTTGGTGTTTACTAAAATATATTGTTTCTTTTTCAAAATCATCTTTATTAGAGTGAGATGTATTTTATAGCTATCTTATCTCCTACAAATTACATTAGAGAACTCTTCTTCCTTCTTGGAATGAATTTCCAGATCTGATTTGTAATAAGTACAGAGAACAACTTATGAGTGAAAATTGGACATCTGCGTCCTGCAGATTTCCTTCCAAAGCAGACTTTTAGAACAAAGAGTCAGGAGCCAGATTTCTTGGTTCAAACCTGAGATCCGCCACTTCCTTGCTGTGTGAAGAGAGGTGAGTTGCTTGGCCCATGTGCACTCTGTGCCCTGCCGTGAGAGTTCAGATCATCACACTATGTGATTCACAGAGTTTTGTGGGGCAAAGGAGAGGAATGTACGTGGGGGCACTTGGACTGGAGCTTGTGACGCTGTGTGCTTAGTCTGCTGTCATTTTCGCCACCACCATAGGTTGATGTTGTGTCACACGTGGAGGGTGTAAAGCTGAGTCCAGGGACTACATCATCAGCCCAAGTCCCCGAAGGTGCTGAGAAATCCACAGGCTGGCCTTGGCCAACCGCAGGAAGGAGGATTCAGAGATGTGTCAGTGGGTATGGCGGGTACAGCCACATCTTCCTCCATGGTAGCAGATAGAATGTGAGTCGCCTTTGGGATAGTTTGACCTTTTGATCTGGTCAAATCTCCACCTGGTGTTTTTAGTGCTTTGCAGTGCAGCTATATGTCATGAAAATGGATTATTTATGTTAATTGTTTTATTACAGTTATTTTTGAATGAGTGAGTATTTTAAAAGTTCTCAGTTTTAATTCCTACTGTGGTAAAACTCAGTAGATTTAACCCACATAAGACAAAGTTTTTTGGATGCTCAATGGTTTTTACTTATGTAAGAGGTCCCAAGACTAGCATGTGTGAGGACTGCTGCTCTGTGTCAGTCTTTATGTGGGTCGGCCCTTCTTTTACTATTAAATGTTCTGAGGTGACCTCTTGAGTATGGAGCCCGCTTGTACGTGCGTTTTGGGGTTCAGCAAATGGCCTCTCTGTACTTTATCTATGGTTCAGAAAGGAGACGTGGATCCACCTCCCCTTAAATTCAGGTGTGAACACTTCACTGTTGCTCCTGACACCAAATTAGGTATCCGGTGCCGAATGCCAGGTGTAGAGCAAGCAGGCAGACGCAGACACACCTTGTTTCACTGCTCTTGGCAGACAACTGTGTTTTTTTACAAATTGAAGGTTTGTGGCAACTCTACGTTGTAAGAAGATGGTTAGCATTTTTAGCAATAATGTACTTTTAAGGCATGTGCCTTGTTTGTTTAGACATAATGCTATTGCACACTTATTAGACTATACTACAGTGTAAACATAACTTTTATATGCACTGGGAAACCTTTTTTGGTTCATGTGACTCACTTTTTTGTGGGAGTCTGGAACCAAACCCTCCATGTGTCCAAGGTGTGCCTGTGAGGAAATTCCCTACTCCCTTTATAATTAGCTCAGGATTTATGGAATGCCAGTTACAGAAGAGGACCTGGGTGGCGGGCTGTACGGGATGCTGGGGAGGTAGATGAGCTTGCGAGTTGCAGAAAGACCAAGAGGTCCCTTCAGGTTCCTACTGTAGCTGCGTTATCTACCTCACCGCACACCATACTGGTTTTACTGATAGGTTCCTACACCCTGTTTTTATGTAGAGGAATCTTGGTAGTGAGAAAATAATATGTCTGTTCCAACTTAAATAACTGTGTTACAACAGTTCTGTGGGCAGGATTAAGTGAAAAAAATAGATTAAAATCAGTATATGTAGCATAATAACTTTTTCTAAGAAAAAGAAAGAAGCCTGTAGGAATATATTTTAGAATTTTAGGATTTGTTATCTTTGAGTGCTATTAGCGTAGATACTGCAATTGTTATTGAAAATTCTTCCTACCCTGAAAGTACTGTTATGAAATAAAAACAATAAGAATTGTTTAAATACAGTCATTACTCAGGATCCACATGAGATTGGTTATAGGACCCATGGAACCCCAAATCCATGAATCCTCAAGTCCCATTGTTGGCCCTCCATATCTGCAGTTCTTCATCCTGGGATTCAACCAACATGGGATTGTATAGTATTGGGTTAGGGTTATGTATTTATTGAAAAAAAATCCATATGTACTTACTGAAAAGAAATTCCACATGTAAGTGGAGCCAAGAAGTTCAAACCATGTTGTTCCAGGGTCAGCTGTATTTAAACTGTCTCTGTATTTTCTTTTAAACTTTTCCCCTTAATCTCTCATAAGTCCAGAAGCTCTTCACTCTTTATCATTCATCAATATTTTGGATGCAGTTAATCTGAATATGTTTCCATTCATTTATTCAAACAATAGTTACTAATTATTCTTTGTGTCATGGCACATAAGATAAAAGAACGTGTCACGTGCCATGCCTCACTGGACAGACACATATGCAGGTGACTGACAGCGTGGGCTGGAGACTGGGGCGGTGCCGGCTGGGATGGGCATCCCTGGAGGGGATGTTTGCCCAGTTGTGGGGAACCAGGGACAAGCAGCAGCCACGTGCGAGAGGTCAGAGGTTTGAAATGCAGACCCAGCAGTGAAAAAAATCAGAAGAGGGGAATGATCATGACATAATGGAGACATAGGATAAAGAGTACACTTGAAGTTGTGAGAAAAACTGAATTAAGCATGTGTGAGTGTTACGAATATTCAATACTTCGACTTGACACCTTTTCGAGGCTATTTTCTGAAAAGATGGAAATATCAAATACTCCCACGTGCTTTTCTAATTATTTCCATAAAGTTTCACCTTCACTAAGTTAGATCGCATCTGTGACTCTACAAACTGAGGAAGTTGATGGAATATCTGCTGTTCTTTAAGAGGCTCCTTGAAGACTATTCTCACGTCATTGAACAATTTTTTGCTCTAGGCAGGATCTTTTCAAAGTCTCCTAAAGTCTCCGATTTGTCTGCCTGCTGCTTTAGAACTCCAGCTGTCACAGTGCTGTCAGGACAGGATGAGAGAACCTGCCTTTGACACCCTGCCCATCTCTCTCTGTCTCCTTCTGTTTCCAATCAGACTGCAATAGCTTTCTGTAAAAATGGGATATATCACTCACATATTTAATTTCAAATCCATGCATGAGAGCTGAAACTAGGTGTAAAATCACAAGGAAAATAAACATTTCGCTATCAGTTCTTTTTTAGTCGCTGAACTCAATGATCAAATTATTTACTGATATGTTACTGGCATTTCTAAAGCCACGTCCATCAGATCCTTGAAACACAATTCCTCCGCAGAAAAATTTTCACTTTAGTGTTCTCTTGTTTAAAAGGAAAAGATATCTTGCATCAATGTTGCTAAGTTTATGCTTGTATAAGACAGTGGGAATTACCGGCTGATTGCTCAAGAGGATTTTATGTGGATCCTGAGAGAGTTGTTCTGTTTCATGCTAATCAGCCACAGGACGTTTACTGAACACTTCCTGTGAGAAAGACATCACTGCTGGGGGAGCCATAAAGGAAATTGGGAGGCATGTGACATAGTGTTTGACCTCAAAAAGCTTACCAAACTGTCGCAGCTATAAGCCACAAACCATAAACTCATAAATATAACTAAAAATGGAAACACATAAATGGAGGAACAAAGAAAGGAGAGCTCATATGCGCAGAGAGTACTGACAAAATTGTACACAAAGAACAGTATGGATAGCAAAAGAATGGTAGGAAGGGTGATTGTGGTGTAGATGGCGCTGTCCACGGTATATGAAAATGTGCCCCCCACCAGGTGGTCCTCCTCGTCTTTCTATCCCCGGGGCGTTCCGCTTCATCTTGATAGTAACCGTACATATTGATAACAGAAAGATGTGTGACCTCAGTTCATAAGGCTTCTGGAGAGGGCATAAATATAAAATAAATGGTTCTTTGGGGACAAATAGCTTTAAAGTGAGTTAGCCTCAGCCTTAACATTCCTAACAGAGACACTTGTCTGAATAGTTTCCATTTGCATACCTTATTTAAGTGATTTCAAAGATTAGCTAGCTAACAATTAGTATATAAATCCTGAGTTAAGTCTTCACAAGGTAAAGTGATTGATTATCTCCATCACGGATTATTCAGAAGAATACTGGAGAGAATGGATTCTAACTCACCTAGTACAAACATTAATAAAGGAAGAATCTGGAGGACAAATTGCCTGAAGCAGCCCTATCTGAGGGCATGGAGGGTTGGGAAATGGGAGGACAGAACTGGGGGCAGGAGAGGATGACTTCTCCCAGGAGGTGCTGTGCTTGTACCCAGGACCAATCTTGTTCATACTCTGCTTTCAGGTCGCAAATTGGGGTCTAGTGATGGTGACCGACCTTAGGTGTGGGGAGCATCCCCTGAGTGGGGTGAACAGAGGTAAGCACCATTGCTGCTTCCACCCACCACGCTGGTGCGTGAGAGCCCACCGAAGAGGGGGAGGAGTCATTAGGTGTCTCCTGGGCTCAAAGGTAAAGGTGTAGTCGGGTAATTACTGTACGTTCATACTGCATTGATAACCATTTGTCCTAATCAGTCAAGGAAGCAATGACTCAGTTCAAAGCCATGTTTGTGCCTTGCCCAGAATCGTGGGAAGGAGCTGAGGCACATATTCAGGGGCGTGCGGGACACTGTGACAACTTTGAACCTTTTTGGGAAGAAAAGTCATCGTGTGTGTCAAAGGTGAGAAACAATGGCAAAGACATTTGGCGGGGTCAGGGGCGGGAAGAACACAAACTGATGGGCAGCAGACATGGTGAAATTCAAATAGTGTTATTCTTGAAAGTCGGAAGGAAGCCTCCAACCTGGCAGAGTGGCTCCGGGGCGGGGGGTGAGGGCCAGAGAGCCTTTCCCCTGAGACTCCCAGCTGCAGCCCTGGGGAGTCCGCAGGCACTGAAAGTCATCACCGCTAAGGGGCACCCTGAAGATCGCCCCTCTTTTGCTTCATCGCTGCAGCTGTGGGAGAGGGTCTGCTGTGACAGCCTGTGGTTTTGATTTCTGCACTTCCGGACTGCAGACATTTTTATCAGAGAAGCCACCGTTCATGTCTCTTCCACTCCAGCACCCTCCGACCTACTGTTAGGGATGGCAAACACCTTTGCTTTTTAAGTTTTCTCCATTGGAAACAAACTTAGATGCTTTTGTACATTGGTTTTATGGCAAAGTTATTAGTCTTGAAAATGTAATAGTACAATCAAACTCTTTTGCTTGCCAGGTCATGCTAGAACATACGACTGGAAGGGATTTAAAGTATATAAAGTATATGAAAACGTTGTCATGAAAAGTAGATCAATAAAGAAAGAACTCAACGGGAGAAGAGTTAATGTGTGCTCTTTGTTCATTCGGATAGTAACTGGCTTTTTAAAAAAGGTTGATTTTATTATTTCTATGATTAATTACGGTTACATGCAATTTATAGGATTTAAGGATTAATATTTTTCTCGAATTGGTTCTCAAAATGAAAAGACTTCATTTTTAAAAGTAAAATGCAAAATAAAATCAAAATAATAATGACTGAGCTTTTGCTTAAGGAATCATATATATTAGCCACCTTTTAAATTTCTATTTTTTACTAAGACGGTAGTACTTTGCGAGATCGAATATACAAACAAAGGCCAAACCATATATAAGAGCACAGCTCTGACTTAGAATCTGCAGCTCACCAGCCCCGCACCTACAGTCACCTGCCCAGGGGCTCCTCTGACCAGCCTGTCCTCTGCAGTCACGGCCCAGGGCCCAGCCTGCAGAGGTCACACGTGTAGGGGGTCCTGCATCCAGTCCAGGAAGCCCAACAACAACCCGGTGACAGTTGACCAAGCGGCCAGGACTGGATCGTCACTGACCGCTGCCCTGAGTCTGTTCCCGCTTCCCCCGAGGACCAGCCAGAGACACCAGTCCTGAGGAAGCCCTTCTAGTGGGCGCCCTGCACCTGCCCCACCTCAGCCTCCGTCGGGGGGCAGCAAATACCAGAAGCCTTAACCTTTCTCCACTATAAGTATGTTCCCACCCCTCCTCCTGCCTTGGAGACAAGCAGGTGTCTCACATAAACCTTTTTTGTGCCATTGATCTGTGATGGCAAATTTCTGGAGACTTGGAGACTCTGCCAGACCAAGTGAGGCTGCCACCTTCCGAGCCGTAGCAGCTCTGAATAAGCGGCCTTTGCCTGCTCTCGTTTGGTTGGTCTTGGTTGAATCGCACAACGTAGATGTGTCGTGTCACATCTTCTGCCTTTATGTCAACATCTCCAAAAGGGTGTCTACAGTGGCTCAAATCCCTTTGACCCATTTCCACGGAAACGTGAGTGGTGTGGGACACAGTGCTGTAGGACACAGTGCTGTAAAAGTGTGCCTGATGGGAGAAAGGCCCCAGCCGAGCCCGTCCTGTGTGTCAGGAAGAGCAGCTGGCAGAGCTCCCCCTCGGTAGGAGGGACATACGATCTCACCTTGAATGGCCAGCGCTTGCTTCCAATTTAAGGTTAAGCTGGGCGCTTCAGAGTCACTGGGCTCACCTCCCCTCAGAGCACAGGTCCCTGTGGAACGTCCAGGAAAGCTTTGGAGTACCAGATAGACTCTTCTTATTTTGATGCTTTCGAAGAAAAGCTGCCCCACCTCTTGGGTATCAGTGACTGTCCCAAAGGGGACAGTTAGTCGAGGGCTGTTAGATCAACTAGATTAACTGTTAACCATTAGATTAACATGAGGGCAAGTTTGGACTAGGTCCCGTCCCCGCACTGCTGGTATATGAAATGAAAGCGCCAATCAAAGAGAATCTATAGATTTTGGATCCTAGATGCGGTGTATGCTTGGCCAAGCTTACCATTACAAGAGTGGGATCACGTGTCTTGAAGATTCACTTCATAGCCAGGGTTAAGAATCTGGACTCAAGAAATCAGCAAAACCCTGAAAAAAAATTTCCATTTAAGAAGCGACACCTGGCGGCAGAACGAGAAACAGCACCCGCAGATTGACGAGACTCGATCTTGACAGGACTCTGAGCCTGATTTGGGACCCGGGGACCCTCCGAGGGGGAGAGAGACCCGGGAGACTCCAGTAAGTAAGGAGGAGAGCTAAAAGATGTATCCCCATTCCATAATGAATCTGGGGAACAGTTTATCCCATTTGCATGCAAATTCTCCTGTGAGGAGTATTTCTCCAACTAATTATTAGCACTTTAGAATTTCTTTCTGTAAAGCCTGCTCTAACTATGCATATGATTTAACAATAAGCTAGTCAGTTTCAAAAGCAAAATAAAATGCATCCAGCTGAATGACTTTATTAATAAAGCCAGATAGAAATATTTTAAATTTATTTCATAAATGTAACATTTATTTGGAGAATAATGATAACAATTAATGATTACTTAGAAACTAACTTAGCCATGTATGATCTATAAGGCCAAAATGTTTCCTAAGCAAATGGATAAACTCTCAGAGAGAAAATGTTTAAAATGTTTAGGATAAATGCATGCGAGCTTTTTAGATTTGTTCATTTTCACGTAAATCCTACACGAGTTTTAAATCTAGAATAAAAAATCCATTTATTGAGTTACTTAAATACACTTGGCTTTGTGTTAATTCTTGATATTGCTATGCAACAAAATTTTAAAATTTACCTGGAAACATTGAAAGGTAAAGTGTTTAAAAATTTTTGTAAAGGTCTTTTAAACAATTTAACATCTGATAATTGCAAACTATATACGAGGATACAAAATTCAATAACGCAAGCCCAACTCTCATGGTGTTTGCAGCTTCCCAAAGACATGACAACTAACTAATTCACTACTGGAAATTAAAACATTGAAAAAAAGTGATACTTTTTAAAAAGTGAGGTACAAGTAACTTTTATTTAAAGGAATAGAATAGTTCTGAAACGGATTCTTCAATATAGTAATTTAATCTCTATCAAAAATTCGCCATCATAGATCAATGGCACAAAAAAGGTTTATTTGAGAAATAGAATTAGAACAATTGGTTACAGGGGGAGGGAAAGTCAGGTAAAGTCCTTATTTCTTAATAATCACAGCTTTCCATGCTGATGAATTAAAGAGTTAAAAATTAAAGTCAACCTGCAGCTTAATTCTTTGTTGTGGGAAAGGGATCTGTCTTGTGCCTTTTGGATATTTTGTGGTGTCCCTGGCCTCTACCCACTAGGTGCCAGGAGCACACATCCCTTAGCCCAGCTGTGACAACCAGAAACGTGTCAGATATTGGCGAAAGTCCCCATGTGGTAAAATTACCCCTGGTTGAGGACCTTTGCTTTATAGGAATAAAAGCATCTGCAATTTAAAAAGAATCTTTGAGGGTTTTGCTATTATCATCATCATCTATTAGAGATGAAAAAAAATTGAGAATGAATTAGGTGAAACAGGTAATAGATGAATAGATGTATATTATTATAAACTGAATATGGAAGATTCTAGAAAATGTAAGCCTAAGATTTCTACTACATTGTTAGTATTTTGATGTATTTTTTCCATTTTGAACTCAGTTCCTTTGAAACTCATCCTGAGTCCTGCCCCCGACATGGGTGAGCCAGCACGAGCGCAGGCCGGAGGAGGTGATGGGGCTTCAGATCCAAAGACAATGAGCTCATGGGGGTCCCTTTCTCCTAAAGCAGTCGAGCGCAGCTTCCTTCTAACCATACGACGCTTCCCTTGTTGCCACGATGGGAATGCAAACGTGTGTAGGAGCCATTTAAATTACTTCTTTTTAAGGGTTTGTTTACTTAGGTGTGACTTACATGCAATAAAACACACAAATGTTCTGTTTGTTCAGTTTTGACAAATATACACACCACAGAAAACAAACTACAGAACATTTCTGTCAAGCCAAAAAAGATTTCTCATGCCCTTTTCCATCCAATACCCTCTCCAGAAGCACTTTATCTGATTTTATCACTGCAAGTTAGTTCCGCTTATTGAACTGCTTCATAAAACAGATTGATGCAATATGATCTCTTATGTGCTTGGCTTCTTTGCTTATCAAAATGTTTTGAAAACTCACATGTGTGATTGCATATATTTGTATTGCTATCCTTCTTTATTACTAATTAGAATTCCACTGTACGAAAAGACTACAATTGGCTTATCAGCTACCCTGATGGACATGTAGGTTCTTTCCAGTTTGAGGCTATTGTGAATAAGTCTTCTGTGGACATTTGTATTCAAGTCTTTTTCTGGACGTTTGTTTTTACTTCTCTTGAATAAACCCTAGGAGTGGGATTGCAAGGTCTTAGGTGAGATGAGTGTGTAATTTTATAGGAAACTGTGGTATAGATTCCAAAGTAATTTACCATCTCAAGGGCAATACGTGAGAATTCCCATTGCTCCCGTCCTGATCAACATTTGATATTTCCTGTAATTTTGACTTTAGCCATTCTAGTAAATATGAGATGTTATTTCATTGTGGTTTTAATTTGTACCTTCTCATTTACTTACTGGATATTTGTACATTTTCTTGTGAAGTCCTGTTCAAGTAACTTGCCCATTTTCTATTTATAGGGCTTTCTTTTATTGACGTGCAGTTTTTTAGACACAAGTTTCCCCCACTGTCTGAAAGTAGAGCGTTCCTTTGAAACCTTTCCTCAGGTGAAATGGCCTAACGTGAAGAAACAGTTACCTTAGGACATATATTGCTAACAGATGCACAGAATAGAGGAAGGTAAAACACAGATGCTCACAGACACAGGTGAAAACTACGGCAGCTAGATGCCAAGATGCCGAGGGTGGATCCCAGAGAAGGAGCTTGGCAGGGCCCCTCTCGGCGCTGCCTCTGTAACGCTGCCTGCAAAACAAATGCTGAATGCCATTTAAAATTTCTGCCTTTTTTCATAAAAGTGAAAATGCTCTTTGAGTTTCTTTCATTTAGCAAAAACAGGCACTAACGCAGGTCTTTTATAACAGCGAAGTGGCACAAAGCAGATTTGGAAAAGCAGGGATTCAAGTCCTGGTCAGATAAATGTGTCACAGATATTTTATTCTGAGTGTGTGGGTTGCCTATTCCTTTATTAGTGGTGAAGAGCAGACGCGTTGAATTTTGATGAAGGTGAAATTATCCATTTTAATAGTTATTTGTGTGTGCATGTGTGTATGTTTGTGTATCCTAGAAATATTTGCCTAAACTAAAGTTGTGCTGTGTTTTTCGGGAAGCCTTTTGGTTCTCAAATGTATGTTTAAGTTTCTGATCCATTTCACATTTTTTTAATACATGGAGTGAGTTAGGGGTCCAAGTTAATTTTTTATTCCATACATGTACGTAGTAGCCTGGCACCCTTTGTTTAAAAGACCATTTCCACTGAATCACTTTAGCACTTTTGTCAAAAATCAATTGGCCATATGTGTGTGTGGTTGTTGTCTTGACTCTGTTCTGCTGACCTGTGTGTCTGTCCTTACAACAAAACCACACTGCTGTGGTTACAACAGTAGGACAAGTCCTGCGATTTTGCTCCTCCTTTCCATGAATACTATTTATACTATTCCAGATTATTTGTATTTCCATACATACTTTACATTCACCTTGTCAACTTCTCAGAAAAATCTGCAAGGATTACGATTGGGAATACTTTGAATCTGTAGATCAAATTGGGGAGAATTGACGTCTTAAAAGTACTTATTAGTTCTGAACTATTTATAAGAATAAATATTTATTCCTCCAAACTATGAACATAGTGTACCTCTTCATTTATTTAGGTCTCTAATTCCTCTTAGCCAGGTATTTAGAGTAATTCTAGTTATCCATTTTTATGCTACAAAAGAGGTATGTTTTTAAATTTTTTATTTTCTAAATATTTGCTAGTATATAGAAATATAATGGATTTTTATAAATTGACTTTGTAGTCTATGATCTCAGTAAATTAATTTATGAGTGTCTGTAGTTTATTTTTACTAGATTCAGGAAAGTTTTCTATATACAAAAATATGTCTTCTCTGAATAATGACAGTTCTACTCATTTTCCAAGTCTGTGTTTTTATTTACTACTTGCTTATTTCATTGGCTAGGACTTCCTGTACCATTGTGAAAGAAATGGTGAGGGTGGATCATCCTGTCTGGTTTCTGATATTATGGGAACACCATCCATGTTTCACCTTCAAGAAAGATGCTAGCTGCAGTCTGTGAAGATTCTCTCTTTTAGACTGAGAGAGGTGCTAAGATGTTTTATCATGAGGGGTGTTGAATTTTGCTAAAAGCTTTTTCTACATCTATTGAGGTAATCAAGGAGTTTTTCTCCTGTAGTGTGTTAACATGGTAAATTATATTGATAATTTTCAATGCTGAACAAACTTTGCATTTCTTGGTCAAAACTCACCTGCTCATGATGTGTTACCTTTTTATACAGAACTACATTCAATGTGCTAATATTTTGCTATAAATTATTGCTCATATGTTTGGTGAATTTTTTTCTTGTCGTATTCTTATCCAGCTTTGATATCAGGATTATCTTAGTCTCATACAACTAGTTGGGGAGTACTATATTTTTTTGACAGAGTTTGGCATTATTTCTTATATTTTTTGGTAGAGTCTACCAAGGAAGCCATTTGGGCCTGGACTATTGTGGAAAGTTTTTGTGATTATGAATTCAATTTCTTTATCTTTTTTTTAATTGTATCATTATTTTTTTTACATCTTTATTGGAGTATAATTGCTTGACAATGTGTTAGTTTCTGCTATATAACGAAGTGAATCAGCTATATATATACATATATAATTGCTTGACAATGTTGTGTTAGTTTCTGCTATATAACAAAGTGAATCAGCTATATATATACATATATAATTGCTTAACAATGTCGTGTTAGTTTCTGCTGTATAACAAAGTGAATCAGCTATACATATACATATATCCCCATATCTCTTCCCTCTTGAGTCTCCCTCCTACCCTCCATATCCCACCCCTCTAGGTGGTCACAAAGCACTGAGCTGATCTCCCTGTGCTATGCGGCTGCCTCCCACTAGCTATCTATTTTACATTTGGCAACAGTAGGACAAGTCCTGCGATTTTGCTCCTCCTTTCCATGAATACTATTTATACTATTCCAGATTATTTGTATTTCCATACATACTTTACATTCACCTTGTCAACTTCTCAGAAAAATCTGCAAGGATTACGATTGGGAATACTTTGAATCTGTAGATCAAATTGGGGAGAATTGACGTCTTAAAAGTACTTATTAGTTCTGAACTATTTATAAGAATAAATATTTATTCCTCCAAACTATGAACATAGTGTACCTCTTCATTTATTTAGGTCTCTAATTCCTCTTAGCCAGGTATTTAGAGTAATTCTAGTTATCCATTTTTATGCTACAAAAGAGGTATGTTTTTAAATTTTTTATTTTCTAAATATTTGCTAGTATATAGAAATATAATGGATTTTTATAAATTGACTTTGTAGTCTATGATCTCAGTAAATTAATTTATGAGTGTCTGTAGTTTATTTTTACTAGATTCAGGAAAGTTTTCTATATACACAAATATGTCTTCTCTGAATAATGACAGTTCTACTCATTTTCCAAGTCTATGTTTTTATTTACTACTTGCTTATTTCATTGGCTAGGACTTCCTGTACCATTGTGAAAGAAATGGTGAGGGTGGATCATCCTGTCTGGTTTCTGATATTATGGGAACACCATCCATGTTTCACCTTCAAGAAAGATGCTAGCTGCAGTCTGTGAAGATTCTCTCTTTTAGACTGAGAGAGGTGCTAAGATGTTTTATCATGAGGGGTGTTGAATTTTGCTAAAAGCTTTTTCTACATCTATTGAGGTAATCAAGGAGTTTTTCTCCTGTAGTGTGTTAACATGGTAAATTATATTGATAATTTTCAATGCTGAACAAACTTTGCATTTCTTGGTCAAAACTCACCTGCTCATGATGTGTTACCTTTTTATACAGAACTACATTCAATGTGCTAATATTTTGCTATAAATTATTGCTCATATGTTTGGTGAATTTTTTTCTTGTAGTATTCTTATCCAGCTTTGATATCAGGATTATCTTAGTCTCATACAACTAGTTGGGGAGTACTATATTTTTTTGACAGAGTTTGGCATTATTTCTTATATTTTTTGGTAGAGTCTACCAAGGAAGCCATTTGGGCCTGGACTATTGTGGAAAGTTTTTGTGATTATGAATTCAATTTCTTTATCTTTTTTTTAATTGTATCATTATTTTTTTTACATCTTTATTGGAGTATAATTGCTTGACAATGTGTTAGTTTCTGCTATATAACAAAGTGAATCAGCTATATATATACATATATAATTGCTTGACAATGTTGTGTTAGTTTCTGCTATATAACAAAGTGAATCAGCTATATATATACATATATAATTGCTTAACAATGTCGTGTTAGTTTCTGCTGTATAACAAAGTGAATCAGCTATACATATACATATATCCCCATATCTCTTCCCTCTTGAGTCTCCCTCCTACCCTCCATATCCCACCCCTCTAGGTGGTCACAAAGCACTGAGCTGATCTCCCTGTGCTATGCGGCTGCCTCCCACTAGCTATCTATTTTACATTTGGTAGTGTATATATGTCAGTGCTACTCTCTCACTCGTCCCAGCTTACCCTTATGAATTCAATTTCTTTAATAGGTACAGCTACTCAGATTTTTCTATTCTTTCTTGAATCAGTTTTGATAAATTATTGTTTTCAAGGACATTGCCCATTTCATCTAAATTTTCCCAATTTAATGTCATAATTTTTTATAGTGTCATCATGTTGTTTAAGGCTATGTGATTTCTGGAAATTTGCTTTTTTTTTTTTTAACATGTACAATTGTAAGCCTAAGTATTTAAATTTATTTATTTATTTATTTATGTTTTGGCTGTGTTGGGTCTTCGTTTCTGTGTGAGGGCTTTCTCGAGTTGTGGCAAGCGGGGGCCACTCTTCATCTCGGTGCGCGGGCCTCTCACTGTCGCGGCCTCTCTTGTTGCAGAGCACAGGCTCCAGATGCGCAGGCTCAGTAGTTGTGGCTCATGGGCCCAGTTGCTCCGTGGCATGTGGGCTCTTCCCACACCAGGGCTCGAACCCATATCCCCTGCATTGGCAGACAGATTCTCAACCACTGCGCCACCAGGGAAGCCCAGGAAATTTGCTTTTTTATTTTCTGATGTTTATAATTTGCATTTTCCATGTGTCTTGATTAATCTTGCTTGGAGTTAATCAACTTTATAATTTTGCAATACTTAATGTTTTGTAATCTCTCTTGTTGCAGAGCACAGGCTCCAGATGCGCAGGCTCAGTAGTTATGGCTCATGGGCCCAGTTGCTCCGTGGCATGTGGGCTCTCCCCACACCAGGGCTCGAACCCGTATCCCCTGCATTGGCAGACAGATTCTCAACCACTGCGCCAGCAGGGAAGCCCAGGAAATTTGCTTTTTTATTTTCTGATGTTTATAATTTGCATTTTCTATGTGTCTCGATTAATCTTGCTTGGAGTTAATCAACTTTATAATTTTGCAATACTTAATGTTTTGTAAAATATTTCTTAAAATTTCTCTTTCCCATTTCATTGATTTCTGGTTTTATTATTACTTTTTTCTCCCATCCTTTTGGGCTTAATTTTCTCATTTTTTAGCTTCTTCAGTTGGAAGCGTAGTTTATACATTTTACATCTCTCTTCTTCCTTAAGTAGGCATTTACAGCTCTATTTTTTTTCCCTAAGCCTGCTGTACCTGCATCCAAAATTTTTCATAGGCTGTGTTTATTGTTGGTATCAAAATATTTAATATTTCTTCTTGTGAGTTCTTCTTTGGTTGGTGGTCTGTTGCTTCATTTCTTAATAAAATGTTGTAATTTATTTCTAAAATAATTTAACATGATCAGAGACTATCCTTTGTGAATTCTATATTTTGAAATTTAGAGTTGTTAAATGACTCACTATAAAGTTAATATTCCATGAGCCCTTGAAATAAAAATTGATCATACAGTTGTTGTTTGTAGTCTTCTGTAAAGTTCAAAAAGACCAAGTTGGTTGAGAGTATTGTCATTTTTGTTTACCTGTTCTATCAGTTACCGGAATAGAAGTTTTTTAAATCTCCAACTATTTTTGTGAATTCATCCTTTTTTCTTTTTAGTTTTAGAAATTTGCATTTCAGTTATTTGGAGTTCCGTTATAGGAGCATGCATATTTAGGACTGTTAATCCTGTGATAACCTGATAGTCACCTGTGAGACAGACTATTTTGATTTTTAAAATGGAGTTTTTGTGAAAAGTGATTTTCTAACCAAATTTAATGCAAATAGTCCATGTTAACAAGACATATCAATATAATTGACATTTTGATAAATGTAACTTTTATTAATAGTTATTATATAAACTACCAGTATTTTTAAGTATAATGCCACAACAGACATCTGTACCTTTTTATTTAAAATGTGTTTCTCATAAACAACATATGCCTGTGTTTAGCCTTTTCATCCAGTCCCATAACCTCTGCCTTTCAGCAGCTGCTTTTCTTTCTTCTCTATTGATTGCTTTTATGATGGGGTTGGAAGTTCATCTCCACATGTTTCTTATTTGTCCCATCCCGTCTCTGCTTCTCTGTGTTTCTGCTCCTGCCTCTGTCCATATCCTTTCATCTCCTCTGTTGATTTGTTTGCTATCTGAACTCTCCTGACTGTGCTATCCCGCCCCTGGCCTCCAGCCTGGGCCATGCACTAAAGAGGAGAGGCAGGTGGGAGAGAGCTGGAGTGAAGCAGGTCATTCTGTAGTGAGCTCCCTCACAGTTCAACACATCAGGCAGGCCCGCACTCAGGAGGTTAAGTTTGCCCTGTTTCCCCTCTTCTGTGTCTGTGCTAGATGCATGCCTCTTCTCAACAACTCTGCCAAGAATGAAGGCAGGTGTCAGTGTTGTTTCTCCCAACCTGAGCTGGACAGAAAATAGATTGAAAATAGAAAATAAATTGGACTTGCGGGGCAATCACAAAGGATGTACCATTCATGTCTTTGGCTTCCCAGAAGGCGAGGAGGAAAGCGTGGGGCTGAAAAAGGTTTGAAGAAATAATGGTTAAAAATGTCCTAAACTTGGCAAAAGACATAAACCTACAGATTCAAGAAGCTGAGTGAACCCAAACAGATAAACCACACCAATGTCCATCATTTCTAACTTAAGAAAAACAAAGACCAAGAAGAGATCTTGAAATCAGAAAGAGAGAAATGGCATCTTACCCACTGGGAAAAACTATTTGGATGACTGTGGATCTTATGTCAGGAACCATGGAGGCCAGAATGAAGTGGTGTAACATTTTCCAAGTGCTTAAAAGAAAAGATTCTGAGTCAGAATTCTATCCTGTGAAAATATTTTTCAGAAGTGAAGGGAAACCAAGATGTTCCCAGATGGAGGAAGACTCAGCACTTGTTGACAGCAGACTGACCCTAAAATCGTGACTAAACGGAAGAGGAATGATAAAAGAAAGAATCTTGGGATGTCAGGCAAGAAGAGAGAACAACTGAAAGAATAAACATAAAGTAAATATGAGTCTTTCATTCACCTTTTGAGTTTTCTAAATTATTTTTAATAGTTGAAGCAAAAATTATAGTATTGTCTAATGTGATTCTTAATATATATAGAGGAAATATTTAAGATACTTATATTGAAAATGAGGAAAGGTAAAGGGGTATAAAGAGAAATAATGTCTCTATATTTTACTCAAACTGGTAGAAAGTGTGACCTGATAGATGGTGATAAGCTTTGTGTGTATAATGTAACACTTAGAGCAACTACTGAAAACATATACAGAGACATAAGCTCAAATACATTATAGACAAATGAAAATGGAACTCTAAAAATGTGTTCAAGAAACCCAAAAGCAGGCAAGAATAAGAAAACAGAAAATGATAAGACAGAGAGTATAAACAGAAAACATAACCATGAGATAATAAAGTCAAAATTTAAAGAAAATGCAAAAATGCTCTGCAAAAGACTCTGTGAATTGAATGGAAAAAAACAAACAAACAAAACAAGCCAGGGACTGAGAGAAAATATTTGCAAATCACATATAAGACAAAGGACTCACATCTTGAATATGTAAGGACATCTCAAAAGCTCAATGTGAAAAATCAAAATCCAAATAGAAAGGTGGGAACAAGAATATTGTACTGAAGAAGATAGATGGATGGCAAATAGGCATTTGAAAAGATGTTCAACATCACTGGCTGTTAAGGAAACATTTATTAGGGCAATGTTGCACTGTCACTAGACATCTAGTAGAACAGTAAAATTAAAAGCAGAGCAGGAACAAATGCTGATGAGGAGGCAAAGAAACTGGATCTTCCACACTTCGCTGGTGTGGGTGTAAAATGGCAGCCACTCTGGAAAATCAGTGGGCAGGTTCTTAAAAATAATAAATAGACAGTTCCCATGTGACCAGGCAATTGCACTCTTTGGTGTGTTTCCCAAAGAAATGAAAACTCATGTCCACAGAAAAACCTTATAGCAGCTTTATTTTAACAGCTAAAAACTGAAACGTCAAAATTTGGTGAATGGTTAATACGATGGTCATAGGTTCATACCACAGAATGCCACTCAGCAATAAAGAGAAACAAACTATTGCAAGATGCTGCTTGGGTGGGTCTCAGGGCATTACACTCAGTGGATAGCCAAAGGTTGCATACTCGATGATGTCGTTCAAATAACATTCTTGAAATAACAAAATTATGGAGATGGAGAAAAATTGGTGGTTCCCAGGATTTAGAGATGCTGAGGAAGACAACGGCTCTAAAGGGGTAGTAGGGGAGGAATCCTGTGGTCCTGGAATGGTTTTGTATGTTGAGCGCATTGGTGTGATAAAATGACATGAAACTATGCACGCATGCTGTGCCTAGGCCGCCTCCTAGCATGGATAACGCACCGTCACATGGCACACACTCCTTGAGGGAGACCAGGTGGAGTGTGCAAAGCATCTCACTCTACTGTCTGTGCAACTTCCTGTGAACCTATTCTTGCTTCAAACTTAAAAGGTAAAGGGCTATTTATAAAATAAATTTTTAAAACTACTCTCAGCTATCCAACTGACTTTTTACACAATGCCTCAAATTGTGACACTTTGGATAAAACAAATCATGCATTATTAAATGTCCATTTAATTTGACCCTTGTATGACTAATTTATTTGGATATTATTTTCTGGCTTTTCCTTTATATCAACTTCATGAAACAAGTCTGGTAATGAATTACACCAATTTACAAATGAGAAGCTTAAGCAGAGAGAATTGAAGGAACTAAGGAAGCAGTGTGAAAAGACCCCACAAGAGACAATGGGATGGGCAAAGTGCTGGCTTTTTGATGGAGCATAATTTGTTCAGAGCATAGATATGTATTGTTGGCATTTAGGCAAAATGGTGGAAACAGGAGAAAGAAAGTTATTTGCGCACAAGGAAATGGAGAGCTGGAGAAATAAATTGGGACTCAATTTTGGAAAAGCTAGTATAGCAAGCTAAAATCCTAGAATGCATCCGGAAGAGCACAGAACAGCTAGCAGGACTCTACCAGGCAATGCTGGGCTGGCTGGCATCTTAGACGGATAGTTCTGGTGTCGCTCTGTAGGGGAAGACCCTCTGCTCCCAGAGTCTGGAACGGTGGTGACAGGGCTTCAACAGGTGCAGAGAGGAGGACTCGAATCCAGATAATCCACGTACAGTAAGACACGAATGTTCCTTCTCAGTGCAGAATAATTCTCTAAATGCTGGGCGACCCATCTTGACACTGAAGGGCCAAGAAGAATTGCAGAGAATGAAATGGACCACATGCAGTCAGTCCCGTGGGAGCCCCCAGAACTGTTTTCTCTGCCGTGACTCCGTTGTTCTCGGGGTCATGAAGCATAAGATGCAGAAATAAGGGAAACAGGGTAAACAAATGCCCACTCGATTCAGCAAACTCCCTTATCAAAACCAAGAGTAGATATGACAGCCCACATTTTCAGGGCAGGACAGGGTTTAGTATGAACACCAACCGACCAGTGCCATGTACCTACCTGGCGGGAGATATGACAATCAGCCCATCAGTAAAGCCACTGTGGACCTTTAGCATGTTTCTATGTATGATTTCCCATAGAAAAATACGTGCAAACATCCTCATCCAAATCACTAGGGTCCGTGACTGTCCTTAGGGACAATGTGCCATTAATTTTACTAAACACTGGATGTCACTGTTGCAGTTTTATAATAAAAGGTAATTTATGAAAAAGAGCTTCCTAATCAATATTCTCAAAGTAGCTACAGAAACTAATTTATGTCTTATATTTTTCATTGAAAAGATAGATGTATCCCCTTCAGAAAGGCTGGTTTCTTCATAGGACTTACCATTTTTGAAGACCAGACCAATGCATGCCATGTTCTCCACACCAGCTATGACTGACATGAATGTCCATCAGTTCTGAAGTCCCCACTCGGCCATCAGACACCAATGTAACTAGAAAGCCCACGGTGATGGGGCAAGTTGCTTTCTGTGAAATCTGAAATCTGCCACGTGATGCTCTGTTCCTGTCTGAGCACAGATTAACCCTTCCAGTCATCGTCCTCTGCTTCTAGAATTACAGTGTGGTGTTCCCTGAAATGATTGATGTGAGCTAATTGCCTGTCACTTCATACCAGCTGAGAAAATAAGTTTGTGTCACGTTACTATAGTGACAGAAACCCAGCCGGCTGATGGAGGCAAGGTTCATCTTGCTTTCTCAGATTTGGAATCGACATTGGTGCTGAGACTTCTTGTAAAGAATCAAGCTGTCAGAATGTGTCAGCCTTTCCACATTATTTGCTGTGTTTGGTAATTAGCTTTCACACAGCAGAGTCCATTTGTGAGGTAAACTCTGGTAACCTGAGAGTAACCTGTGAGACAGTCTATTTGTTTTTTAAAATACAGATTTCATGAAAAGCAATTTTCTAGCCAAACTTAGTGAAAATTGTCTATGTTAGCAAGACATATCAATATAATTGGCATTTGATCAATTTAACTTTTATTAATAGTTGTTATATAAACTAGTGGTTTTTTAAAGTATGATGCCACAACATACATTTCATTAAAACTATGGTGAATTACATGAATCATTATTTGATAATTTAGAAAACATTTCAATGTCTTTTAGTATCTGAGGTTCATACTACTAGCACCACTTATAATGGAGAGACACACTTCTTCACATATAACTGGCTTTTCTCTCTCTTTTCAAAAGCACTACATACTTGACATCAAATGCATGTGTAAGACACAGTCTCTTGTTAGTCATTTACTAGCAAGAAGATAAGAAGCTCATGCATAAATGGCTCTGATACCAAGCTGTACATTGGTGAGGAGGATGTTTCAGGCCAAATTTCTCTAAATATATTTTTTTAAAATATCTGTTTTTAAAGGTGGAGTTGGGTGAGTCTTCAAAATAGTAGCATAGATCCCAGCTTTGATGGATAAGAGATAGACCTTCACAAAACATTAACCAAAAAAAAAAAAGAAAAGAAAAGAAAAACCAAAACAGCCTGAGCAAAAACACAGGAACAAGGAATTATAAGTTTTGTAGGACTATAAGAACTGATTTTGTCTCAGGTATATGGAAAAAGTAGGAAAATACTGAAGATAAGAAAAGAAAGAAGGAAACTTGTTTGTTTTTGTATTTATCTTACCATACGAATATAAGTGAATAATAAATATTTATAACATTAATATGTGAATGGCTGAATGGCTAAATACATACCTTTCCTTTTCTAGCAGTGAATTTTACATTTTTTCATGCCAAAATTTGAAATCAGTTCTTTCTTGACATCTGATAAAAATAAGTTGACGATTAATATGAGATGAAAATTAACTAAGATGCTTAGTTCTTTATCATCAGCAATTACTAATTATTTAGTAGCTGTTGACTACATAAGCCTACAGAATTTAAATAGAAGACTTAGCTCATAATAAAGAAGCAATAATTTCATTTGGACTCACAAATAACTTTGAAAAAAAATAGATTGGAACTTCCCTGGTTGTCTGGTGGTTAAGACTTCGCCTTCCAATGCAGGCGGTGTGGGTTCGATTCCTGGTAGGGGAGCTAAGATCCCACATGCCTCGGGGCCAAAAAACCAAAACATAAAACAGAAGCAATATTGTAACAAATTCAATAAAGACTTTAAAAATGGTCCACATCAAAAAATCTTAAAAAAAAAAAGAAAAAAAATAGATTTTAAAAAATGTATCCACCTGTGATAAATAATCCCACAAGACTCTCTCATTATGGAAAATGGAGTTCAACCACAGGACTCTGTTATTTTCTCCCACCAACGCAGGAAAAATCTTTTTGTTTTCTTTTTAAATAATAGATTTGGACTTAAAATAATGGAAAAGCTGTAGTCCTTTTAAAACTTTATGTGAAATGGAATATTACTCAGCCATAAAAAGAAACGAAATTGAGTTATTTGTAGTGAGGTGGATGGACCTGGAGTCTGTCATACAGAGTGAAGTAAGTCAGAAGGAGAAAAACAAATACCTCATGCTAAAACATATATATGGAATCTAAGAAAACAAAAATGTCATGAAGAGCCTAGGGATAGGATGGGCATAAAACACAGACCTACTAGAGCATGGACTTGAGGATACGGGGAGGGGG
>NC_041233.1:111041532-111057266 GCF_002837175.3 Physeter macrocephalus
TGTTGTAAAGCAGAAACTAACACACCATTGTAAAGCAATTATACTCCAATAAAGATGTTAAAAAAAAACTTTATGTGAATTTTCTTTCATAATAAATGGATATTCTTCACAGTATGGCAAGTACTGATTGTGAAGAGAATAAAACAGTTCTAATTAAATGGAAGTATTTTGCATTTATAAGTATGTAAATGAATCATGCATATTGCATTGAGTATGGCTTAAGTGCACATTATACTAGGTTGAGCTGTGAATTTATCATTTTAAAATATTAATTTATTTTAATTAATTTATTTTAATTTTATTTTATGGTCCTTAAAATTTTCACATTCGGATGTAAAAAGTCTTTCTGTTTTTGTTTTAACCGGTTTTATATTTTAAGTACCTAAGATAATGGAGAGCACCGTACCTATGACATGAAGTGAAATTTCATTGTTATTTCTTACAAAGTGTTTATTATAGCTGATTTTCATGAACAAACATTTATTTTGAGACAAAATTTGAATGAGAGAAATAAATCACCATTTCGTCACAACCATTTTTATAGCAAATTGCTTTTGAGTCTTCAAAATCTTTTACTAGAACCAGTATAAAATTCCAAGATTAACTTTTTTCTGAGTTTATTTTTATTTACATTTTGTACGTAGTTTGCTATTGATAATATTAATGAGAAATGAAATTGAAATGAAAAGCTAAATTAGGAGAAGAAAGACTTAACAGATTCGGTAGTTAATATGCAAAATAATTCACTTTTACCCAGGTTATCCTCTAATTTTTCTGACCCTGTCAAAAAATGATTTCAAGTTGTTGGTTGGCTTTAATCAGGCTCCCACCAAGGGTCACGTGTTTTGTTTGGGGGTTGTGTCTGCCATACACAAGCACTGGTATTTCATGCCTTACCTTGTTGAAGACATCACGTCAGCCGTTTTTATAAACTATCCCTCATTCTGTTATGTCTGTCGACTTCCTGCTGTTATATTTTTAAACTGGTTCTTTATCACCATATTTCCTAGTTTAGACGTCAGCTTTTTAAGTACTTGATTCGATTTCATAGATGGCAGAGTAGCAGGAGGCACTGACTGTCTAACGGGCCCATTTTTAGTGATACTATGTTTGACTCATTGGTCCAGGTGCTGAGAGCAGACCCCTCAGTTGTGGACTTTCAGGGATGGGGTCACCATCAAAAGAGCCAAAAACAGAAAAGGGGTCGCTGGTTACCACTGAGGAGTGTGAATGTGGGAAGAGACAAGGAACCCCAAAGAATATATTGTTATTTCATTTTATCACCATTCATACTGTTTGCCTTTTTATCACCATGTGTTTGTCTTAGTTTTGAAATTAGAAATATAAAATATTTACAGTTAAATATATATTTTTCTGCCTACTGGGTTCCTTCTCCAAGTTCTTACCAAACAGCATGCAAACCAAAATAGAATCCAAACACCTGCTTCAATACTCAAAACTGATTATTTTTTAAATGTAGATTATGTTTTCATTAATAAGGCACATTATATTTATGTTGCTGTTTCTCATCAGAAATCTAGAATTGAGCGCATGATACAGTGCAAAGAACTTGTTTTAGGGATACGAGAGCTGTTGGAATTTCACTGTGTCGGAAAAGGCTGTGACTTTCTGTGACTCAATGTTTTGTCTCCAGACATTATTAGAATAATGTACATACCCTGATCCACGCTGAGTATTAAATTTTTAAGTGCCTTTTGCTCAGCAAAGACAAATTTCTTTTTCTATTCATGCTGAGTGATTATGTCTGCCCAAGCTTGTCAAGGGAATCTGGAGATCTGTTAAACTATGATTTTCTGCCAGCACTCACATAATTCATTGATTCTCCAAATAAAATTATTCAAAAACACCTGTTTTTCCTGACACCACTTCATGTGACTTTATTCAGCCCAGCCTTACTCCATTGTTGAAGCTAGAGGTCACGCCTCTAGATGCACACAATACCTTCATTCTTTTCCCCCACCCAGCTAGGGACACTCCAAACCACATTTTATAATGTGCAAAAAAAGAGGGGGGGACGGAGTCTCTATGGGAGTTGGTGCTAGTTGTGATATTGAGGAATGTAAGCACAGAATAAAACCTTTCCCCCAAAACCCCATGGAAAAGGGCCGAAAACGAGGTCTGCCTTAGTTCCAAGCACAAATCTCTTTCGAATGGACATCAGACCCCTGCAAGTAAAACAACTCTCTAAGCTGCTCCCTCAGCCAAGAGCCTGTTGTCCCTACAACTAGGACGTTGTCAGAAGACAAAGAATCAAAATGGGGACAAAAGCGGGCTGCCATTCTGGATTGCTTCGATCCATTTGCCTTGAAAATGGTGCACATCTCAGAAGGGCTAGAACTTCCTTGAATAGAATGGGACAGACTAAGGGTGAGAGAAGCATCTGGAACATGAAATATCCTCTTCTTATTTTAGCCTCAGTAGCTGAGCTGCCAGTGTGCAAAATCATCATAAACAGAATAAAACTTCAAGTTAGTGAACAGAGAAGAAAGCTGTGACCTCCCAGCCAATGTTAAAGGCATAATTTGACGGTTAACAACTCTGGAGGGAGAGGAGCAAAGTCATCTGATTTAGAAAATGTGGAGCATGGCATTCCGAGGGCCAACATTCCAGTGAAATATTTGGATATGTTGCTTCTAAGTTGAATATTCTTATTAGTATTTTGACTGTTTGGCTCCAAATGGCATTTGTTTCGATGTGTTTTAATATCCAATTTCCCAAGCTTTTGTCATGATTTCATTAGATGATTCTATTTGTTACAAGAAAAATTTAGGGAAATATCAGTAGAAATGGAAAAATAGCAAATAGTTTTTAATGACACTGGGGAGGTAAAATGGGCCACATCAGTTTGAATATATTTCGTGTAGAAAAATGATTTAAAATTCTGAATGATCCTTTCCGGATGCACAGTTATCAGAGTGGGATCGAATTCCACGAGGGGCTCACTTTTTCAAAATAATGCCACGTTACCTGGGCACATGGAAGTCCCATCCCTGTTAATGCTGAAAGGCTGCCCTGGAATCTCCTTTAGATGTGAGAATTTAGCAGATTGCTTCTGCACTGGAAGAAAAGTTCCTAATAATGGATATGGCAACCTTTTTGTGAGGAAAATCTCTTTTTGCGTTTCACAAAAGCAGCATAAGATCAAGGAAACTGCCTCTCTAATTAAAACTGATGATAATTACATAGACAGGGCACCGTGGTAACTCTGCTCAACATCTGTTACTTGATCAGGATGGAGGAGACATATACTCTCCTGTCTCAGGTCAAACAGCAGCATTCTGTGCTGCGTTACAGAATTCCAGTCGGGAGAAGTGGCCTTGCTCACAGGTTCTGCTAGTAAGAGAGAAATGGATGCACCTCGTCCTGTGCTGACTCTATAACCGCCTCCTGAATCCCTCAGTGCCTTCAAGTTCTGAGCAGTGAGCTTGCCCTGGGAGGAATGGATTAGAACATTTACACACATTATTCTCCACTGAACTCTCAGCTGACGCAGCCACTTGCCTAAAAATTATTCGAACTAGTTTTTAAAAAGTGAGTAAAATGAAAATAGTTAAAACACTGCTCTCAAATATTAATTACCTCTTTATCCAAAATACCACGGGGAATCTTTCAGATAAACCCTTAAATCTAACCATTTAGTTTGCCTGAATGGAATCATGTAAGTGAGAGGTCCTCATATGAACCCATCCAAGAACTATACATGCTTCAGTGAAACATTATTTCTGCTTTTGTATTATAACAAGGTCTACAGTCACCATCTCAGAGAAAGCTCGAATTTATTTTCTCTGAACTGATTTATACTTCCTAATTTGAATGGAAACTGTAAAATAGAGGTTTAGAAGTCCTGGAAACAGCTGAATGGGTTTTGAAAGAAAAAGAAATTCCAAAGTGCAGTGAGATTCTTACGCAGAAAGAATCATGGCAGATCTGTTTGATTTTCCTATTTGACTCAGGGACCAACGTGAGGAGCCAGCGTTTGCAGTCGAGACTGGTGTGAAAAGCACAGAAAGCCGCGGAGGGTGGTGTGGGCGAGTGGGGAGGTGACGGAGGGAGGGCAGGACGCGAGGCCAAAGCCCAGTTAGGGAGGCAAGAGCTCCACTGAAGAGCCCGCCTCCGGAATTGCAGCTGGCGGGCCAGGCAACTGCAGAAGGCAGGCTGCAGAATGCAGGCTGCTTTCCACCATCGCTGTTTATGGGCTGTGAGCCCTGCTGATTGCCACTATGTTGATTAGCTCCACGTTTCCCAGACACGTGCTGGGCCCATGGTTTTCTGCCGTGTGACTTCATGAAGAAGACAGCGCTGTCCAAGATCAGTACCTAAGTAGGGCGGCAGAAAAAAGACAGAGCACAGAGGAGGTGAATAAGGAGAGAGGACTTTCCAGTGCACAGGACTGGGAAGAGGAGAACGGCCCCAGGATGGGCTGTATTTGTGGTGAGACAGACCGTGTGTGTTGGGATATGGCGTGGATGAGCTGGGTAGTTGGAATTAGAAAGAGCACTAAGTGATTGTTCAAGTAAAGCCAAGGCATGGGAAGAGTTAGCCACGAAGCATCGAGAATCTGGAGACATCAAGAAGGTGGAACGTGACCTAAAGAGTCCCTGCCCTTGGGAAAGTGACACAGAATTAACAGCTGCCCCAGGACAGACCTCGAAAAGAGTCATGCAAGGGTCTTGGAGGCTCTTGATGGAGAGGGTTGCCCCAGGTTTGAGTGAGTGCTTTACCATTGGAAGGGAAAACACACCTGGCGAATTCATGCTCATTTCTGTTTCAGTGGTGGAAGCAGCACTCACCAAGCTGTGAGAGCCTATCCATAGACGCTGAGTGGGGAAGAGTCAGATTCTCCCATAATCCTGTTCAACCGACAGGATATAAACTGGTCTGTGTATCGTCTCTGAAATGTGCTTAATTCCTCTCTCCTTCTGGGAGATAATTCCCGTGGCCCTGAATTGTCCATAAGGTGCTTTTCTCCCCTCTTTGAATCATGGGAGCAGTATTTTCAGGAGGATAGATAGTGTTTATCAATTCCCAGGCATGTTTTCTGCAAATATGCTGCCTCAAGCTCCTACTTCAAATGATCTGTGACTTGTGGTAGATCCCATGCGAGCAGATTCTCTTTCCTAGAGAAAAATGTAAGTTGCCTGACTCATACTTCTTCGGGTCCACTTGTATATGGAAGTAAACAACAGAAGAAAACAAAAACGTTCTGAAGGGAATACATTTCTAAAGAGAAATTGAAAGGAAACCCTATTCTAATACCCAAACCAAACAACGTTTAACTTTTCCTTTTGTTATGTGAAGTTTCTCTCTGCTTCTATGGTGATGCAATAAAAGCAAATTCAATTCAAGTGGTTCATTAATATTAGCTGAAGCGGTCAACCCCATCCAGACTTACTCATTCATGGTAATGTTTCAAGGAAGTTCTCAGAAAGGCTTCTTCTGTCCAGCGTTCACAGGCTCCAGACACTTCTTCTCAAGTTTAGTTCCAATCCGTCTATTTATTTCTACATCAGGAACCAAGGCAGACACATAGACATGGAGATGGGATCCTCACACAAGAGTTTGACTTAAAACCATTGTAGACCCCAAAGGGGAGGAGAAAAGAATTCTAACCTGTTGAACTCAACAACTAATCACTGAAATGGGATTTTTATTCACCTAAACGTATGCCCCTCAGAAGTCCATAGATATTGGCAACACTTCCCCATTCTACAGATTACACACTAGAAGCTCCCAGAGTTCTGGATTAAAGAATAAATGTTCCTGAAGCCCATGCTTTCCCTTCTCTAACCCACACCGATTGGTCTGTAGGGGGGAATCACACACATTAATAGGCCGTCCCCAACACAGGTCCACAGCAGAGGGCCAGCTCTTCCAGGCCTGTTTCCTTCTATAGGAACCCAGAGAAATAGCACCTTACGGAGGGCAGATTCAGGAAGGTCTCTTGGGGAAGTGGGTATTTAATCTGAATCCTAAAGGGTGAGAAGAAGTTCTACAGGGGATGATAGGGAGATAGTGGGAGAGGAGGAAGTAAAATGTCTTGAACTGAGTGACCATATTAGGCACCAATTTGCAAGTAAGAGCTGGAAGTCCTATTAGAAGGCTTTAAGCAGTAAAGTGTATTTGAAATGAATAGCGTGGTGAAATGAGGTTTTTATCAACTAAAACTGAGGGCGTATTCAATGATCTTAGGTAAGTGGGCCTGGACTTAATCATCTTTGCTTTTTAATGTAAGTTTAGGCAAGTCACTTAACCGCTTTGAGCCTGATTATCCCATCACTTCATCGTAAAATGGGGTTAATAATACAAAACTAGAACATCATACTGGTGTTGAACATGGCAATGTGTGAAAACATCTTGCAAGGTGTTCTCAAATATCAGTTGCTTTTCTTGATAACCTTTCCAGTTGTAGGACACTGTAGAAAAGTTTTAAGAAACACAATTGAAAAGAATAGAAAACATATGTTGAGATAACAGGGAAGAAAAACCCAGGCAAAGGATGTGATGTTTCTAATATGAAGACAAGAGAAAAAACTCAGCTTGACCCTAGAAAACCTTTCCAAAGGGATTTCATGAGACACAGCCCATGTTTTCAGGTACATGAAATTATCTATGGACTAATGGTTATTTATAATGGTGTTACGTTACCTGTGAGATGGTGTAAGTGGCAAAATATTAAGTTTCCACGGGGTAGTTTTGTTGCCATTTTTCATAGCCTCCGGTTCCACTAGCATTAATCTCCTTATTTCACAATATGTATTTCAGTAGCAAGGAAAATATCATTTTTCTCTTTCTTTACATTATGATGAAATTCTATTCTTTACTTAAATATATTTTATGTCAATGCTTCTTTCTAGCCGTTCTAGCCTTTCTAATGTTCTTTTAGTATTTGTAACTTCAATCCCATCTGCTGAAAAATTCTATTTTCACAAAACACTGTATCAAAGGTCAATGATTTTACATCCGTTTCTTTTTTAACAATGCTATGTTGACTAAAAATTATCACCCATAACATTATTTTAAGGGAAAGAAGTCATTTTTTTCTTTTTTCTTTTCAGCATAAAGGAATAGATACAAGTTTCATCAAAGAAGCACACAAAAGCATTGTCAAATGACCAAAAGTAAATGATAGCTGAAAGTGATTTGCTGGGTTTTTAGCTACTTTAAAACAGACAATTTCTACAACAGATTCGACTATAGGGTGTCTGTGATTATTTTACTTCAACAAAATCTGCTAAGTGGGCATTGCAAGAAGATGGCTCATTGTCCGTGTGGAATTGAAAAGTATGCACTAGAAATATACTTCTGGACATGATCATTAGATCATGTGCAAAACCACAGGACTGAGGGAACTACCAGGAGAGTGAGTGTAGATGGAAGAAATAGAAAACATGACATACATCCACACTGCTTTATGGCATAGTTACATGTAATTAGTGTTCTTTCATGTTATTGCTATGCAGTACTTGGTTGTGTGAAAATATCACAATTGATTTATCCATTTTATTATTGATAGACATTTTTATTTCTTCCAGTATGTTTCAAAAACAATACAGTTAAAACCATTCTTGCCCATGTAACCTGGTGCTCACATATGCATATAGTATATGCACATATGTAGTGCACATATGTACTAGTTTCTCCAGGGCATGTGCACTGGAGGGAAATGCTGGGTCACAGAATATTTAAAATCTTAATATAATATATAATCTTAATAACTTCAAGATACAGGTAGAGAATTATGTTTCTACCATTGTGAAACTCAAAAGGAAAGTATGAAAACATAGTTATTTTGATCAAATTTGGGGTAAATTTGGCAGCAGAATTAACTTAGGGTCCTGTATGGCTTACCTGTATCCCCTCTGGATGAGCATTTGTACGTTTCACTGGCAACACAGGAAACAGATGTGATCAGAGGTGTCCTCCTAGACTTCATATTTCTAATATATGGCACGCTCACCATATCATTATATTATATATTATACATTATTCTATTACATATTGTTGTATTATGCATGGGAGTCTTACTTATGGCCACCATGAGAAGTCTTCTTAATTCCAATTCCTTAAAGTTTCCAAGCCTAGACTCATGTCATCTGAGAATGACAATTTTATTCTTCCTTTCTCCGCTGTACGTTTTGCTGCTGTGTTTGTTCTCCTTGGCTTTGCGCACTGGCCAGAAACTGCAGCACGGTTTTGAGAAGAGCTGTGAGAGTGCGACTTCCCACCTGTCACTGCTTTCGGAGGAGACGGCTTTGATGGTCACTGTTGATGTTTGCTGTCGGGTGTCTCAGAAGGTCCTCCTTAGCATCTGAAGATGTTAGCTTCCACTTGTCATCATTCAGTTAAAAATACTTTCTGTAGTCAACTATGTATGTTTGATAGCTGGAATGTTTAGAAGCATATTTTTATAATTTCAAAACATATGAAACTTTTCCAGGATTTTTAAAAAACTAGTTTAATTGCTGATAATTAAGCAAGTGGATTCTTTCCTTTGTCTAAGTCTAAATAGGAGCCCAGTTAAAAGAAAGAGTTATGGAAAAGGAATTGGGTATATAAGTTCCTAAAATATTATACCTGAACTAGAAAGTAAGAGGCTGTTTCATTAGCATCCTGGTTTGGGGTTTGTTTGTCTTTGTTTTTCCTGGACGCTGGGCCTTGTTTATAGGTCACGTCCGTATCACCTGCATCCAAAATTTGTACTTAGGAAAGTCAGTAACATTCTGTGAGGTTAAGAGGAACCAGAAATACTGTTTCATAATGATTGAAGATCACCCTAGGTTCAATTACTTTTATTTAAGCCAAATATTTACTATGTTAAATGCCAGCAATATGGTACACTCTTTAACCCCCAACAATAATTTCTTTCAAAAGGCTAATATTTCATAGAAGTAAATGAATAGGGAAAAGAGATTTAAAACCTGCTATGAATATATCTCTTAATTATTTTTGGAACCACTTTAAAACAAGATTAAACTATTAGATGAGTATCACTAAACAGCTATAACTATAAATCTGGAAAACTGTGCTTCCAAAAATAATGAATACTTTTATTGTTTAGCTATTTTCTTCTTCCTCTCTGTTTCTGGTGATACATTAAGAATATAATTTAACTGTTTTAAAGAAAGGAAGAGGGCTGTTCTTCTCATTGCAAGTTCTGTTAGCAAAAACTAAAAGGAAAACTAAAAGGAAAATCAGAAATACAAACCCGCAAGTAAATTTAGTAATGATATGGAGCTAAACTCAGGAAAGGATTAAAATCAGGAGCAAAGTCAAGGAAGATACACGATTCTATAAAAAATATGGTTTCTAATATACTTTCAGAGATGTTAACTAACTGGAGTACATTCTATTTCCAAAGAATAATGTTTTCCCTGGGTCCCTAGTAAACTATAATTTCCCAGGATGAGATAATGTTCCTTGCTTTGGAAAAATTCACATTATTTTTAGGTTGAAAGTAATAAAAAGGGTTTCCTCTATGACTCTCCATGCACTGTTCAAGCTACTATGAAAACAGGGGAAAAGGAAAAATCAAAATGAGAATTTTAACTGACCTGTTTTTTAAAACTTAAAACTCATGTTTCTTAAAAAATTCAATTTGGTCCATAATTTTTCAGTTATATGACATCTGGTGCTGGTCTTCTTTTTCAAACACAAGGATTATAGCCTTTTTCAAACACAAGGAATATAGCTAAGTCTTGAGGAAAGACGGCCCTTCTTGGTTTTCTCCATCATCACCACCGGCACTGATCCACTCTCCCTTAGTAGAAGGTGTAATCGTGGAGTTGAAAATGATAGAAAGAAGAAATAACCCTGACATCAGGGTGGGGAAGTAGCATGGTATATTGATTTATTTATTTTATTTTATTTTATTTTATTCTCTATTGAAGTATAGTTTATTTACTGCCGCCAGCTGCGGCGGGTCCTCAAAGTGCAGCAACAATCGACGAGAGGGGGTAGGGAACGGAAAGCACCAAGGTATGGGATCAGAAGGGCACAAACAACTGATGGTTGCAAGGCAAATTTATTAACAAAGCATAGTCATATATATACCTAAAGCAGGGACTTTTCACAGTCATTGTGCCCTAAGGCAGAAACTTTGTATAAACATTGTTCTATAGAACTGGTTTTTGGTCTTGGCTCAGTAGCCACCATATCTGCATCAGCGGGTTTATTGCTTGTTCCACAAAGGCACCACCTTCCCCTCCAGGGTTGCTTTTCCTAGCTTTAGGGAACAACCAGGGACTCTCAGTATCTGAGCAGGTCCCTGGAGCGATCTGGCCAAAGGCCATCTCCTTTTTTACATTCATACCATAAAGTCCAGGATGCATACCAAGGAGAGTACAATCGGGCCCTGAGGCTTATGAGGGTCTTAAGGGCGCATTCCTCAGAGGGCAGTGCTCGCCACAATTTACAATGTTTTATTAATTTCTGCTGTATAGCAAAGTAATTCAGTTACACATATGTATATTCTTTTTCATGTTCTTTTCCATTATGGTTTATCACAGGATATTGAATATAGTTCCCTGTGCTATACAGAGGACCTTGTTGTTTATCCTTCCAATATATAATAATTGCATCTGCTAATCCCAAACTCCATCTCTCCCCACCCCTTGGCAACCACAAGTCTCTTCTCCATGTCCCTAAGTCTGTTTCTGTTTCATAGACAGGTTCATTTGTGTCATATTTTAGATTCCATATATAAATGATATCTTATGGTATTTGTCATTCTCTTTCTGAGTTACTTCATTAAGTATGATAATCTCTAGTTGCAACCATGTTGCTGCAAATGGCATTATTTTGTTCTTTTTTATGGCTGAGTAGTATTCCATTGTATATATGCACCACATCTTTATCCATTCATCTGTCGATGGACATTTAGGTTGTTTCCATGTCTTGGCTATTGTGAATAGTGCTATTATGAACATAAGGGTGCTTGTATCTTTTTGGATTAGGGTTTTGTCTGGATTTTTGCCCAGGAGTGGGATTGCTGGATCATATGGTAATTCTATTTTTAGTTTTCTGAGGAACCTCCATACTGTTTTCCATTGTGACTGCACCAACTTATATTCCCACCAACAGTGTAGGAGGGTTCCCTTTTCTCCACACCTTCTCCAGCATTTGTTATTTGTAGAATTTTTAATAATGGCCATTCTGACCAGTGTGAGGTGGTACCTCATTGTAGTTTTGATTTGCATTTCTCTAATAGTGTGAGGTGGTACCTCATTGTAGTTTTGATTTGCATTTCTCTAATAATTAGTGACGTTGAGCATCTTTTCATGTGCCTATTGGCCATTTGTATTTCTTCTTTGGAGAAAAGTTTATTTAGGTCTTCTGCCCATTTTTTGATTGAGTTGTTTGTTTTTTTGTTGTTGAGTTGTATGAGCTCTTTGTATATTTTGGAAATTAAGCCAAGAGATCCATAATAGTTGAACAGACAAGTGAGAGCAACGATGAATATTAGTGTATTGATTTAACTATCCTTGAGGACTACCTATGCATGCTCTAAAATTGAGATGTAAAAATGGTAGGCATCATTTTCTATCATAATTATGAGGCTGCTTGTGGCACCAGTAGCCTGATTTTTCCTGGATTCTTTATCAAAACATTAAACACCTACTTCTCTTTGTCCTGGTACCATCTATCCAGCTATCTCTGTCTTCATAGAATAAGTAGAGACTTACCCATCTTATAGACCTGACCTACAGTCTGGATTGTCTCTTATTATTTTCTGGAACACACCATCACATAAATGTATCTGCATAAACACACATTTGATCTGATCTTTCATGTGGCTAGAAGATACTGAATTTCACTGCTTTGTGGTCCTTGCGTCAGCCCACTTATATGTTGTGGATTTTTATTTTCCACAGTTCTCTTACATTTCCTACTGTGAATATTGTGATAGTCTTTGGCAGGAATCAATAAAAGCTCTCAAAAAGAAACTGGCTAGAAAAAACAAGATACAGATCACAAAAAAGTGCCCCACTGGATTAAGGCACGAGTTTGCTTGACCAGGGCTCTGATTCTGATGGTGGCATCCAGCCAGAGCCCGAAATGGGAGTCGTCCTTCTGACTTTTCACATTATGATAGTGAGACCAGGGTCCCCCCAGATGCCAAAGCGACCCATTTTTTTATGGATCAGCTCAAATGTCAGTTCCTCTACTAAACTACTTTCAATCCATAGTTCTACAGATTAAAAAAATATGGAAAGCACTTTAGAGAACTGCCCGAGTGATGAAGTCATTGTAATATTTAAATAATGCTTCAAAATCACTTTTACGATGCGACACGCTGTACAAAAATAAACATCGGTGGGAATTATTACAGTGCATCATTAGGATTCCTGTTGAGTTGTCACTCAGAAACTTGTGGTTTCTGAAAAGAATACGGTTTTTACATACAATCAATTTTTCTGTGTTTTGACAGACAGCATCAATAGCTACCAACTGTTCAGCAGAGCAAAAACCACCAGACTTCTGGCTCTCTGTACAGACCTTCTGGGTTCAAAATAATATTTTTAACCCCATGTTTTATAAATTCCTACTTTATACCTTT
Organism: Physeter macrocephalus; assembly: GCF_002837175.3. Lineage (NCBI taxonomy): Eukaryota > Metazoa > Chordata > Mammalia > Artiodactyla > Physeteridae > Physeter > Physeter macrocephalus. The sequence goes on from NC_041233.1 coordinate 111,054,110, forward strand.
TCCCCATAATAACCAATATGAATTACAGAGAACAAAGTCTAACTCTGTGTTTGATACCAGGGCTGCCACAAAAGAAGCCCCCGTGCTGTCCAGCTGTGATGGCCTATGATAATTCCACAATTCCGCAACGTGGTTCGGGCCCTTAAAAACTGATATTTAGGGATTCCCTGGTGGTGCAGTCGTTAAGAATCCGCCTCCCAATGCAGGGGACACAGGTTCGAGCCCTGGTCTGGGAAGATCCCATATGGCGCAGAGCAACTAAGCCCGTGTGCCACAACTACTGAGCCTGCGTGCCACAGCTACCGAAGGCTGCATGCCTAGAGCCTGCGCTCCGCAACAAGAGAAGCCAACGTAATGAGAAGCCCGTGCACCGCAACAAAGAGTAGCCCCTGCACACTGCAACTAGAGAAAGTCCGCGCGCAGCAACAAGGACCCAAAGCAGCCAAAAATAAATAAACAAATAAATTAATTAATTTTAAAAACTTATATTTAATTACATTTTCATAATTTTCAGAGTTCAGCTTAGGATGTTTATCCTGTTTGTATAGCTGAAAAACCACATTTGTAAGTATTTAATTAGAATACTTCATTCATTTTCTTAGTGCATCTAAAAATCTTCTAAGATTATTTAGGAAAATAATCATATATATAATGAATCCATACAAAAAATATCTATGGTCACAGCTTAAGGTGATATGTAAAGATTCATCTCCTGTGATTTGAGTATAATGAGAATTATAGGTTTACACAGGTCACCCTAGTCAACTTTACTTTTTTTGTTTTTCAGAGGTTAATAGATTTTGTCTAGAACTACAAGATTACCTTGCTGATTTTTTATACTGTTTTTCTAGATGGTCATAGTTCTCAAAGATAAACTGGCTAGAAGCACATTAATTTCTAAGAAAATTTTGAAAAAGTATACAAATAAATTAGCATTTATTATTAATTACACTAGCAAAAATGACCATATTAAAAATTAATACAATATACAAAGACCACTTACATTTCTTACCACCATAAATTTAGCTTCTTTACAAAGCACCTAAATGTTAGAAGTGCCTGAGAGGACAAGATGATTTGGGTTCAGTATTAAAATTAATTCATTCTGCTTTACATTGACATTTTAAATATACATCCTCTGTATGTAACGAGATGGTTCCATAAATATTATAATTCATTATAACAGCAAATTTACTGTTCAGTTTTCCCTCATATTTCAACAGTTACTGTCTGACAAAATGAGCCTTAGCAAACATCACCAAGTCTTGAGTCAGTTCTAGAATTTCTGTGTGAAACAGCAAAGCAGTCAGAATGTTGTCAAGGTCATGAGCAGCATGATTAGCTGAAAACTACCAGGAGAGGACATTGTCTTCAGAGCTTAACCAACTAATTCTCTAAAACCCATTAATTCATTCCGGTCTCCCAGTGATTTATTTTATTTTTTTTAAAACAATCCCACAGCATTATTGTCATCTGGTAATAACATAAAGGTGAGCAAAACAATATGAATAAATGCTTTAGAACTACACTCCTGACAAAGCACACCTAAAAAAACTGTATTGCCTTCTCAACAATTTCTCACTTCATTGATCATTTCTAGTTGGAGACACTTGGGAGCAGAGTAATGTTGTCTCCTTTTAGCATGATCCGACCCAGTTGTTTTCTTGACTTCATTTTAGAATGAATCTCTTCTGCATCATCTAATACGAGGTTCACATACTCATCAAAACCAATGATACAGCCCTCTATCCGCATATTCACTTGCTCATAAAGCCATACCTGAATCCCAGATCTATTTTGCAAGTATCTGAAGATGAGATTGATTGGCTGCACCATCACCTTCTGCACCTTCTGGCCCTGGCCCCGGTACGCCATGGTGGAAGCTCACAAAGACCACACTATCCCGCACACTACCTCAAAAGGCAACCTTTCCCAGTGATTTTTACCTTGTCAGGCAGGTAGTTCAACATGTACTCCAAGGAACTTTTGGCGTCATGCTGTGTATGCATAACTGAGTACAACACTGGTCCTGATCCAAGTGAATAGTTAATTCTACTAGTGATGGCCAGCTCTGTACCCAACACCACATTTATAGTCTTCATATGTACTCAAATGCAGAAATAAGTCTTTTATGAGAATTCTTCCTTGCAAGAAGCAAGAAGTATTATTTTTTAGATTTTTTCTGTTAATATTTTACTCTACATTTTATCCACATGACCTTATAAAATATAATGTATTATAAACCATATGAATCAATTAAAATTATTGACAGTATATATCAAATTTAAATTTGAAATACCCTATACAAAATAAATTATAGTATTTCTTGCTTACAATACTCTTTTAAAAGTGCTTTTGGACACAATCAGCCTGTTATTTTGACAATCTTTACTAAAACAGAAATGTACTAAATGTATGGAACAAACCTACAAAATTAGCATTATTTGCAGGTGGTCCATTATGAAATGAATATTTTTTTCTGAATAATAAAGACCTTTGAGGATGAAAAAATATAAATTCCTGCATTCACACTATAATTGTATTGTTCTATGAAAATGCTTTTCTGACAAATTGTGGTTATGTAATGTAACCACATAATTAGCACTTTACTCTGAATAACTTTCTAATCAGCAAGCGCCACATGGCACAAGCAGTTTCCTTCTCTATGAAACTTCAATAAAATGGTGCTTTCAGTCTAAGATTTCAACTTTACAATTCCCATGTGAAAAAATAATGGCTTCTTTAAAAATGTAATTTTTGTTTTGCTGTGTAATCTCTGACCAGCCTTTGTGCTGTGCTCTCCACAACACAAGACTTAACGTTTTAAGCTATATGATGGGGGAAAAGCTGACGCAAAACCCTAGTGTCAGTCGTGGTGACGAAATCTGTAACTAGGAAAGGATGCTAGTAATAATAGCTAGCACAAAAACTTCTCTGTGTTCTCAGATGATTTTTGAAAGGTTTATCCCATACTTAATTAACACTACATAAAAGTAAGGAATCTGTTAGGAATACTATTGAGTAAACATTTTGTCTATCCAAAGGCATCAACCTTAAAATGGTCTTCCTGGGCTTCCCTGGTGGCGCAGTGGTTGAGAGTCCGCCTGCCAATGCAGGGGACACGGGTTCGTGCCCCGGTCCGGGAAGATCCCACGTG
>NC_041233.1:111057346-111070449 GCF_002837175.3 Physeter macrocephalus
AAAAAAAAAAAAAAAAAAAAAAGGTTTTCCTAGTTCCCTTACAAATGTCCAGGATTTTGACCTAGCTTCTGTATCTCCCTTGTGTCGTTTCTTCAGAATTCTTCAGGCTGTGCCTACAAGTAGAAAGTAAAGTTTGAGGAAGACCCGAGGAGGGCCAAGGGAAGGCTTTGTGAAATGATATTGATGTAGCTAAGAGGAATGGGAAGTAAAACAGCTTCCCCAGGCTGATTTCTTATCTCCCCACGATAAGGAAGTCTGAATACCTGTGCCTTTGTTTTTCTTTTCTTCTTTCTTTTGCTTTTTTTGTGCCTCAGCCTATTCCTGAGGGCTGAAAGCTTCAAGTTTCTAAGGATGTTGTTTTTCCATGGCTTCTGTTACTCATGAGAACTGAGTGTGGATCAGAACTGAGTATGAACTTCTCTACCGGTGAGCATTAGAACAGTTCTTTACTTTGAGCCATCCTTTCCTCATTTCTAAGATGGGGTAATGCTGTCAACCTTTTAGGAATTGTATCAATAGCCAGAATAATATTAAGTCAGTCCCCTCATGTCTAGAACTCCCCAAGGCGACATGATGGGAGCTGCGTGAGCAAAAACCCTACATAACCAGTGGAACTGTTCTGTAGGAAAGGGGCCCAGAAACATGCATTTCCTCTGCTCATAAAGGGAAAAAATGTGGCTAGTCTCATTAGCTTCTAGAAGTTTCCATGAAGACTGGATGGGAAGGATCCTTGGTGATCTCTGCAGGAGGAGGACAAACTGAGGGTTTCCAGGTTTACAACCCAAATTATCATCCCTTTTGAAATGTAAACACCTGGGAAGGCATGCCCAAATCCCTCTGGAGGTCTCTGGGTTATTTAGTCTCTCTCAGAGTTAAACCAGGTGTCTATCCTGGATATAATCATGGGGGTCTTGTGGAGATAAGAAATGTCTTATCATTTTGGATGGAAACAAATAGCTCCTTCGTTACAGAAGCAAATAGCTGTAGAGCAAATGCTCATGGTATGTGAAATGTAACATATTCCTGGGGAAACTGAAACCAGACTTTCTCCCTCTTCACAGTTTATGAGTATCCACAGCTCAGGAGGCTAGACTTTGTAGGAACACTGAGAACTCCAGGGAAGACCCCCTACAGGTCCTGGCATTGTCATCATCATTATCTTCACCATCATGATGATTATTATCAACATAATCATTATCCTCATTGTCTCCAACCGTGAGATCCCCGCGAAGATTCTGATAACAACCAACTTTGTTCTCATAACTCTTCAACATTCCTTTCCCCACTTTTCTCCTTGAAATACTTTCAATTTGGCCTGCCCTGGCCATATCACACCCTGAATTCTGAATTCTTGTTATTATCTGCCTGGATGATCCTCGAGTCACAATTTGCTGGCAATGAGCAGAACTTTAGAAATCATTTAATCTTCATTATAGAGACAAAAATGGAGACACAGAGTCATCCAAGTAGTTGATAATATTAATCTCTTTAACAATTCACTTCTTCATATTTGAGAAGAACATATTTCATCGTTTGGGCTTCTGAGAAAGTGCTTTGTTTTGTATTTTGAAAAAAGTCTTCCATTGCCAGAGTCTCAAAACTATGAATATATTCATCTCATTGTACAAATAAGAACATGAATCTGGGAGAGGTTGGCATTTACGCAACATCACAAAGCCGGTTTGTGAGAGTCAAATGAGGTCCCAAATCTACTGATTTTGGGGGCATAGCCCACAAGGCAGAACACTCTACCTGTTCATCTCAATGAAACCTTCCAGGGCCAAGAGAATACATGTGTCACAGCTTTAGAAAGACAGCTCCATAAAGGCTGCCCTAACCTGGAGGAAAAACATCATAAAAAAGGGAACTCACATCAGTCTTACCTGGAGTGATCCACACCAACAATGAAAATAATATCAAATGGACAGCCTCAGTTTTCTGTTCAATTACACATTTGGGACATATGCGCACACTTTTGAAGTAATACCAAAATGTCAAAATCTCATGGAGAGTTGAACCTCCTCATGTTCACTTTGAAATTCTAGGAATTAATTATGCCATCGAGGGCTTAGTAATGCTAGAATGTATACTAGTTTGACCAAATTATAACAAATGCCAAATAGTGAATATTAACTCTACAATTTAGTCCATTCAGTGTAATTACAGTCAGCTTCTAGGTTCAGGTAGTTATTCAAATGAACAGAAATACAGAACTTCATAGCTTTTGCTCAAAACTGGGAATGTTCTTTATGTTCAGAGTTGCCTTAGGAGATGAGGTTTATAATTCATATGTGAAGATCCTCTAACAAATTTGGCTGAAGTACCTTGGTCCTGAAATTTCATTAGTCTATTGAAATACCTTGAAATAGCTATTCTGTTTTTATTTCTCCTGCAAGTATGGTAATTTTTACCCTGCTAATTATTAGTTATAATCTATATATTCTTTATATAATGAATCTATAATGTATGTAATTATATCACCTTTGCAAATATGAACAAAATGCATGACTTAATGCTACTCTTTTCTCACTTATATTGAGGGACGACGTTCTATTTTTGGTGTTATTCTTGATGTCGTGTAAAGGAGACTATTAGGTCATGTGACTAAGAGGCACTGCTACAAACCTGTCATCACAGGCCTGGGGTCTTTGGCCTTTTATTTCCTCAGCTACTAGAAACTGGATTCTATGTGGTCAGCCAAAACTAGTCACGATTAGAAATGATACACAAACGTCTGTGAGTTTGGTTCGAACAGCAAGGACTGACACGTGAGCACCTGTGTGCCTGGGCCCTGCCCTCTCCCAGCGTTGGGAAGGCAGGAGGTTCCCGACCCTGGGCCCTCCCACCAGGGTTAGACAGCTGGGCACTAAGTCTGTTTGAGTATAAACACCCAAGGCACCTGGTGCTATTCGCCTACTTCAATACATAGTTTGAATCCTTCCTGTGTTTGCTTAGAATATTTCTATTCATTTCTGTATAATTCCTTCATTTTTAATCCCATGCTTCTGCAGACAGTTGTCACCTTCTGCCTCAGTTAGCTGAAGCTCTGAGTCATTTTGTCAGGGATCATGCATTCATGCAGCGCCTTATAGGATAAAACAGGAAATTTAAAAACTAAAATAAAACATGGTTCCTACCTGGGTGATTTTGACAGAGAATGGAGCAAATCATATCCTCAAAACAAAACTTAAATATAGATAAAGAATGTATGAAATATTTAGCCTCTAAGTTATATGTTATTCTTTCCCCAACAATAATATCATCAAAAAGCTTTTATTAACTACTTTAATATAAAAAATGTGCCATAAGATATTCAGGAGCCTAAAATAATAGCTTATGCCAAGCCATTTTTCATCTTTAGATTGCACAAACATTTTAGATTGCATTATTATTCACCTCATATATTTTTATGAGGTGTTTGAGCTAGTCAGATTAATGTTGAAATTTGACCTTTGAAATTTAGTGTACTGCTCATAAACTTTACTTGAATAAAACACGGTTTGTCACTTTCCAGCTTTGAAGTTGAGTAGGGACTAAAGAAATACGTGAAATGAAGCAGTATAAGCTTGTTTTTGATAGATGCTTCTGATTTCTATGATACATACTTTTGCAGAATTTTGGAATAAGCTTCAAGCCCTGTCGGATAAGAGATCAGAATCTAATTGAAAAGCGTGGCATAGACACAGAGAGGGGATAATTAGTAATGTCATACATAATAACAGAGTGAAAGGCCCAGAAATTCAGGGCTGTGAGTTGATTTGTTGCAGGAGTAAGTGTGGCTGGTGATGTCAGAAAAGGTTTTAGAGAAATGGTCATCATATCTATGGTTTTAGGTAGAGAGGAAGCAGGGAAAACATCCCAGGCGTGGAGAACATGCATTTTCATGATCATAGGTGTGGCAAGAGGAATAAATAGTGATTTTGCAAAGAGGAGCCCAGTTTTGTTGACAAGAGGAAATCAGTAGAGAAGGAGGAGACACATCTGAGAGCAAGGTTGGAACTCGATTATGGAAGGTGCTGAGAAACAGGAAGACGCTTCTCAGTAGGAAGTGGAAAGCAGAAGGTCATCAAACTTACTTAGCAAGAGGTCAACGTTATGAAAATATTTTATATTAGAGCAACTCTAGTTTTGACTTTCGGATAAATATATTGGGGTGGCCAAAAAGTTCGTTCAGTTAGTGAGTACAATGTTCAGTAAAATTCTTGGTGGAAATGAAAAATGTGTCTTTACTTAAAACCGAATGAACTTTTTGGCCAACCCAATGCATCCGAGAGAAATTATAATGGAAAGACAGCAGCAATAAACTGCATTCACATTGTCTAGTGGCTTTTGAAATAATCTGGTCATTAGGCAAGAAGTGTCTGGACCTATAGGGTGACGCTGAAATCAAAAAAGGGCTGTATTTCAAAGATACTTGGAAAGGAAGTTTGTTAGGATTTGGGAACTCTTTGCATAAGCAGTGGGTGGAGGGGGAAGAATCACTACCTCAGCCAAAGATGGCAGGAAATGACGATAAATGGAAACTTCAGAGGAAATTGCCAACACGGTAGAGAGGAAAATAGCAGATGTCTGTAACAGCTTATTAATTTATAAAGTCATGATCTAGCACATATGTACATATGCACACTCATATGTACACAAAAGGCTTGGTCACTGTACAGTTTTACAGTGGGGAGCCAGCGTCCCCTATGCCCAGTGAAATGGTCTCTTTCCTATATTGATTGAAACATTGAGTGTATCCCAGAAGGATAAGGAACAGGAATCCCTCTTTGGGCATCTGTCATGTGATGTGGACCCTGAGCAGATTTTGAACACCTTCCTGGGTTTGAGGAATGTCCCATGTGACATGTCACTGAAGTGTAAAGTTTAATGACTATGAAAGCTCTTCACTGCCAGCTCAGGAGACAGCTCATGAAGAGGTGCTTTCATCGCCACGTGGGTGAGAGAGGTGTCCTCGGTCAGAGACAAGCACAGTGGGAGACGGTGCCCAGTGTCCAGTGTCAGCCGAAGCACTTGCAGGAACCTCGGTCCTGGGCTCTGGACACTGGGCATCACCGCGTAGCCTCCTAAGCTTGGCCAGCGGACCCTGCAGGGGACTCTGTGAGCTAATCCATGCTGACAGCATGCCTGCCTCCTGGCACAAGCGGTAGGCCACTCCTTGATACAAAGACGGGCTCAGGGCTTCCCCGGTGGCGCAGTGGTTCAGAATCCGCCTGCCAAGGCAGGCACACGTGTTCAAGCCCTGGTCCGGGAAGATCCCACGTGCCGCGGAGCAACTAAGCCCGTGCGCCACAACTACTGAGCCTGCGCTCTAGAGCCTGCGAGCCACAACTACTGAGCCCACGAGCCACAACTACTGAGCCCGTGCGCCTAGAGCCCGTGCTCCGCAACGAGAAGCCACCGCAGTGAGAAGCCTGAGCACCACAACGAAGAGTAGCCCCCGCTCGCCGCAACTAGAGAAAGCCCGCGCGCAGCAACGAAGACCCAACACAGCCAGAAAACAAGAAAAAGGGTCAGAGTGTTTATGGGCAACACAGCCTAAAGGAATTAATGAATGAAGTATGCCGCATATCTAGTCTTCATGCTCAAATTTATTTGTAGTCTCATCAATATTAGTTTCTATTCATCGTTAACCATATTAAAACAATCATAACACGTAATTCCACTCATTTCTCTTGATGCCTTATGACAGTTTTCACTCTTGAAATGTACTGTATATACTTTATTTTAAGCTGGATGAAGAACGTTTCTAGAACTCATTCGATACAGTAGACAGAACATTTTTAATTACAAAATTACACAGTTTCATCTACCAGTACTAAAAGTTTGGGAGACCTGATAATGTCTATATTTCAGGGACCATGTAGATATATTTTTCTGTACATAAACCTATAAGAGAATTAGTTTTTCTAAGATTTATTATATGTCAAATGTCAACATAAGGGAGATTTTGTATGCATATATTTACAATGTTTTGCACAAAGAGAGAAAATCTATCAGTTTTTGGAACCACAGGGAAATAAGAAACCACAGGCAAATACTGCAGGCTACTCATCTTAGTTTGACAGGGATGTTGTCCTAGACTGTTCCATTTCTTTGCAGAAGTGAAAAAAACAAAACCCACATAATTACTCTTGGGGAAACCTGCCAGGGGAATTCCTATTACTATGTGCATTTTTCATACAAATCATCAGGGAGTGGGTAGGTGAAAGCTTGTCTTCAGCACTAACCATTAATTTTGAGAAACACTGGCTGACAAACCCCTTTTGCTTTTGGTTATTTTTATAGTGTGTCTAAAACTTTCTCTAGATTTCTGAGTACAAAAAAATACAAGCAGCCATCCCTAAATGAATTAAGTTGGAACCAGGAAACATCAGATTAGACCTAGATTATCAATTTCAGGAGATGAAGAATAGGATAACTTTTTTCCAATCAACTAAGGTAAATTGCTTGCTTATCATTGCCCTCAGTGACGACATTATATCCAGGTCTTCCCTCCAAAATGGCCACAGGAGAGATAATAGTCTCCCTAATATTTATGTGGGCATTTATTTTTAAACAATATTTTCCTGTGTATTTGCTGCTTACAACTCCCTATGTACTAAAATATATACTAGAGGGCTTCCCTGGTGGCGCAGTGGTTGAGAGTCCGCCTGCCGATGCAGGGGACACAGGTTCGTGCCCCGGGCCGGGAAGATCCCACATGCCGCGGAGCGGCTAGGCCCGTGAGCCATGGCCGCTGAGCCTGCGCATCCGGAGCCTGTGCTCCACAACGGGAGAGGCCACAACAGTGAGAGGCCCGCTTACCGCAAAAAAAAAAAAAAAAAAAAAAAAAAAAAAAAAATATATATATATATATATATATATATATATATATATACACTAGCTCAGTCTGTAGTAAATGAGTTCTTGGGTGTTCATATAGAACAGCTCTGAGGATACACTCTAATGTAACTTCATGTCAGCACATTATTAATTTTGTTATGCAAGTATGCCTTTCTTGGAAAGACTGTACTATCCCGGAATACTATGATCGCTCCCTTGGTTGTTACCACTATATAGTATGAGATTATATTTAAATTGTTTTTTTCTTTTCCCTCCAGCACATTTTTCCCCCAAAACTAAGGATATTTAGGAACAAAGATTCTGAACAGCCACTTTTACTTTCTTTTAACAGAGTAAAAACTCTTTAATATACATCAGGAAGAATAGTTTAACAATTTTTTGTTTACACAGTTAAAACATGAATATACTTTCATTATAAAAGTTCAAATAAGAAAGAAGTATGTCGAGTATAAGTGAAAGTCTTCCATAATTATCTAAGAATTCTCTTTGGGGTAATCAGAATTCCTTCCCTGCTGAAATCATAGTTATTTTCCATTTCTATTCTACCTAAAACTTACAGTGATACAATTTTTGAGATGCTACGACTATTGTATTAACTTAATTTTACAAGTTGTTGCTTATGTTTGCCTAGAACTTCAAATGATATTACATACACCCTCCCAAATCACAATATTTTGAATGATTAGAAATTGACTAAAGGGTTAACTGCGCGAAAGTTGATGACACCGTCCTTAAGTGCTCTTAGCCACAGTTTTTCAGTCTTTAAAATGGGGATTAGTAAAAATATATACCTCCTAAAATTGCTGTGAAGGACAAAAGAAATAATATATTGGAACATTTATTCTTATCTATGAATATTCATAAAATTACTACATGTAATTTTCATGTAAACTGGGAAATTCACATTTAGGAATGATTTCAGCAACACTGACAGGCTGACACATCTTGTGTTGGTGTAAAACAGTCTTTTGTACAACAGTTTTTTTCAAGTAACTACACTGTGATCCACGATCTTCTCAGGGATGTTGATTATTTATGCCAAAGTCAGAAGGAGGGGGGATTAATCCATCAAAGTAAAATGAAATGAAAAGCACAGGAAATTAACACCTACTAACTTCAAAGGGAAAATGCCATCTTCTGAGTCATGTAATTGCAATGACTCTCTCAAGCAGATAAAAAAGTTACATGATCAATCCCTGAATTTGAGTCAGTGCTGAAAAACTCTTTGATTAACATTTCTTCGTTGGTTTTCTCACTGAAGGTTGGTGTGTTTTTCCACCGGTACCACTGACTTATGTTTTTCCCCAGTTCTCTATCATCCCTGCTTAGATTTTTGCCGGTTACTATTAAGCAGGTTGCATCCAACAAAAAGCTGCTTTACTTCCTAGAAAAATGTGTTCGTATTAAGTAGCTTTCTGAAATTATACTCCTCTAAATCATTTTAACATTATGGGAGCACATCATCCAGGGGCTTGAAAACAGGTTTAGTTTTCTCTATCCATTAAATGGTCCACTCAAACTAACCTTTTTTAATAAACTAGAATTCAAGTTTCTGTCTCACTGACCTCAGAAACTATGAAATGCCGTGAAAATAACAGATTTTCAGCACACAAACTACATATCCTTGACGAATCCTGTTCTTGCGAGCAAACGCTCTGACCACGTAGTTCGTACTGGGATTCAGAAAATACGACATTTTCAATCACCTGTTATTAAGGATTTTTTTTTAGGAAGGAAATACTATGTGATCCATGCATCTAGCCCAACTGTGGGTAATAAAAAGTCATCATTTTAAGCGCAAGTTCCTAATAAGGTATTTGTGGGACCCATAATCCAAGTGGTGGGAAACAAGGCCCTTGTTCACATACTCAAGACTTTGAAGACGTCAAGAGTGGAGCAGCGACCCCTAGTTCTCAGCCTCCCTCCCTCACCGCCCTCCTCCGGTCTGGGACCGCCAAAGTTTGGACGGCAGGGTTGGTACAATGTCAGGCCTATTCTAGGCAGGGAGGCCCACTGCCCCTTCTTTCCCTAAGCTACCCTGCCGCCCTGCTGGAAGGAAAGCTCTCTCTTCTCCACCTGAGCTCTGGTCCAGGCGTTTCTCCCCCAGCTTGCCACAGTGAACATGCTAGCAGGACAGCAGGTCCCTTTGCTGGGCTGATTTGAGAGAGTTTTGCATTGTCTCTGCTCCCGTTTTTTTCACCGTATTGAAATGTGGGGTTGTTGAGAAGGGATACAGTGCAAACCCTCAGCAACGCAAAGGTAAGAAAGGAAAACCTGTCCAGTGCTTAATAAAGGCCATCGTTCTTTCTGCCTTTTCAGTCAGCCTTCTGCCCTGCAGCAGTGTTTGAAAAATGGGAAATTACCTAACCTAGAACTTTGTTTAATGATCTAACCTCCTCAGGTAAAAGCCTCTTTCTCTTGCAATGATAACATAATTTGCAGTGAACTGGCAAAGGCCTTTCAAGGCTTTATTTTTATGGGTACTATTATGTGTGCTTACAGAAAATTTTCACACGCAGGTGCTTATATTGAGGTGTGTTTGTGTAAACACTGTCAGCAGCTGGCATCCTGAGTAGTGTAATTCCCCATATGCTTATTATCCACATCACCTTTGCTGGGACCGAAATACGCTGTACACCAGAGACTGCCAGACTTTGTATAGCTCTCGGTCCAGTAAAATTAACAATAACAACCAAAACTAAGAGTTCAGATTCAGAGTGCCAAACTTTTATTTTACCAAATAAAAACCTGCACCTCCTCACCAGCTACAACCAAATCATTCATTCATTAGTTCAACATGTATTTATTCAGGAAACGACTATTTTCTACTCATTTGGAATATAGTGATGAATAGAAAAGTAAAGTCTCTGTCACATGACTTTGAGCCAATGAGCCCGTAAATATGGTCACACCACCAGAGAAGGAAGGGTGGAAACAGTAACATGATGCATTTAATTGAGTGCATTTTGTAGTATATGAAAACAATCCTGTAGCACCCCTCTGTTTGTCCTTTCGCTTGAGACAGTTTTTTAGAGAATAGGCTATTAGTGAACCTTCCTCTATGGACCTTCAGGTGTTCGAAGCAAAAAAAACCAAAACCCTGCCAACCCCTAGTGAGGGAAAGCAACTCGTGGATTATTCTCATTAGCACATTTTAAATGTATATAGTATTATTATGCTTTTTATTACTATGTATCTTTTACCATGTATCAGATTCCATGTCTTTCTTTACAATTCACTGTCATAATTTTTTCCTGGTTTACATTTTTTTTCTCCACACTTGAGGGGTCATATTTAACATGAATTATCTGGACATTTGCTTCACAGATTTGAATCATCAGACGAGAGGATGAAGCCAGTGAGTATCTGTCCAGGGTTTTTGAGGCTTATCTACCAGGCAGGCGTCAGCAACTTGTCTATCAAATGTATCAGATGTGTAGGATGGCACTGAAATCTATTTTAGTGATAAAACTTCTCAATGTATGCTTTTCAGATGAAATGCAGTTGTTACAAGTAACCGACAGTTGATTGTCATTAGTTTTGTCCTGTAAGTTTGTATTTGTAGAGTTGAAAGCAGCTAGCTAACAATTCTGTTTTCTCTCCAATTTTAACTACTCCCAATTCACCTTATTAATCCCCAAAGGGCAAATATTACATAAATTCCAAAACCGTGGCATTTAGAAACCAGGTTCCGGCCTTCCTCCTCTGGGGAGTCACGCCCTGACTCACCTGCCCGGCACCTCCGGTCCCCCGGCGCTCTGCCCGGGAGAAACCCCATCACCCTCGTGATTATCTCTCGTCTTCGCCCTCGGGTCCACTTCTGTGTATGCTTGTGGTTAGTTCCAGTATCTATTTCAGTGACAGTGACCCCCTCTTTTCCCCAGACTCTACAGACATAAAATGTCTACAACTTATTTGTAAGAATATTGCTACACTGTATTATTCTGTCAGCTCTGTGAATTCATCAGCTTCGGAATTGTTTAAAAGTTAGATCAACAACCATGACTAGATACAAAAATGAAAAAAATATTGTATATATAAATATATATCAGCCAAATCCGTATGCTGCTTTCAGGCAGCACTATTTGGGTCACCTGTGTACTTACATAATCTCTTTTTCTCCTTTATCACATTGCCTTTTTTGAAAAAAAAATTATTTTATTTATTTATTTGGCTGTGCTGGGTCTTTGTTGCGGCATGCAGGCTCTTAGTTGCGGCATGTGGGCTCTTAGTCGCGGGATGCGGGCTCTTAGTGGCGGCATGCAGGATCTAGTTTCCTGACCAGGGATCGAAGCCGGGCCCCCGCATTGGGAGCGTGGAGTCTTAACCACTGGACCAACAGGGAAGTCCCTATCACATTGCCTTTGGTTTGTCATTTCCAGTTTCTGGTGTAACCCAGCAATCTAGAACAGCACATCATTGTTTTGTATCCCTTCACTTGTGATGTGCTTCTGCGTTCACTCTAATTTATAGGAGTTATTTTTGGATCCATTTTAGGATAAGTATTTCACAAAGAGAACAAAATTTTGCAAACGTTGCTGCTGGTCAAAGCAGAAGCATATCCCAAACAGAAGGTATGTCATGTTTTTCAAATCTCAAAAATCTTTTCAGAGTCTTTTCTTCTTGAGTGTGTGCGTTTGTGTATTTCTTTGTTTGTTGTAAGTGCTAAAGGGAGTTATGGGGCCCAGGGCTCACTGTACCTAAGTATCAGGGAAAGAAATAGAGAAAGAAAGGTCACAGAGTGGAAATTGTTCTACACGTACAGGTGAGGACAGTCAAGTTCTTACGCTGGTTCTTGCCTAGAATATCTGCGTGACTCTAAGCATCTTATCTCATCCCATTGCATCTCAGTTACATCATGCATTAATTTTGTAAGGGTGGACAATAAAATCTCTAACTTATCAAAAGCTGTGGTTTTATGATTGTAGTTGTGGAAAACAGTGACATATTGAAAATAGTTTTATCTGAAATAGCAGCAACAGCACATAACATAAAAGTTAGCTCTCTGGTCCTTCAATTTCCTCAAAAAATGACCATGTTAGTGTGTTGGACTTTATTACTAATATTCTTGGCACTAGGCTTGCAGCCCGGTGTTTAAATTCATGTTCTAACCAAGAATATGCTTGTAAATTCACAGTCTGTCTCACTCTAAGGTTCTCCTTGATTTCCAAATATTTGACATCGGTAAAAGTAACAAATATTTGTGTATTACCACCATCAATGAGCACAGGACTTATCAAATTTCATCTTGTTAAATACTTGATAAAATTCAATATTTCCTTTGTGCACACCTTATGTAGCACTTCCCTATTTCCTACATTTTTAGAAATCTCAAACTCACCAACATACCATTATTTTATTTTTTCTTCAGATTCTTGCTAGTGTTTATTCTAGTAGAGATTTAGTGAATATGAATCCCTCCCCCCCCAAAACTGAGAAACACTATAAAGAGTTAGGAAGCCAGGGTGGTGCGATCTGTCTGCTTCACGATTTGATCTCCCCTCATCTGTCAGGGCTTCTAAGATAACTTCCCCGGGAAAGGATATTGCCAAAATCTCACACAGCACAGGGTGAAGACAAATGCATTTTCACCTTATTTTATTTGTTTTCATGCAAAATCTTTATCTCAGTTGTAGAACTCTTTGCCTCAATGCCTGTAGTGGATACTTTGGTACATGGTTTAAAATCCATTTGTGGAGGGGGGAGGTTAAAATCAGATCCTTGACGAATGGCTGAACATTATTATGCACACACCAGATTGGTTAACAGCCGGGCCTCAGAGAACAGACTGCCTTGGTTTGAAAGCTGCTTCTTCCACAGAATAGCCAGGCGATTTTACAGCATAATTGCCTAGCTTGAAAACTGGGATAATAAGAATAACCCCTCCACAGAATGTTGTGAGAATTCAGTGACTTAATCCGTGTTCAGCTCTTAAAACACTGCTTCATACATACCACGTGCTTGGTATTCCTATCATCTTTGTGATTGGCATCTATTAATATTATTAATTTTTGTCTAAAGGATTGCACCTGCTCTTGAATACCTTTCACTTGCATTTCTATTCATCCTCATAATCTTGGCCATGCTTTCTTCATGCAGAACCAAATGCTACCACGAGAATTCTTGTCCTAGTCATTTAACCTGGAGAACTTCCTTGCACTCAACCATTTTGAAGTTACCATAAAGATTCATGAAGAACAAGAATTTCTTTCTTTTTTTTTTTTTTTTTTTTTTTTTTTTTTTTTGCGGTGCGCGGG